>NW_027210331.1:0-82217 GCF_027789765.1 Dendropsophus ebraccatus | reverse complement strand
CACGTCACATTGTTCCACATTTCTGCCCGTCACCAGTGGGGTCCATATGCTCACTGCACCCCTTGTTAGATTCCTTGAGGGTTGTAGTTTCCAGAATGGGGTCACTTGTGTGGGTTTACCACTGTCCTGGTAGCATTGGGTCTTTGTAAATGCAACATGGCCCTTGAAATCCATTCCAGCCAAATCCAGCATCTGAAAGCCAAATGGCGCTCCATCCCTTCGGAGGCCCGTCTTGCGGACGCATGGTGCTTAATGTCCACATGTGGGGTATTTCCGTACTCGGGACAAACTGCTCTACATGTTTTGTGGTTTTTTTTCTCAAGTAGTGTAGTTTTTTAACAAGTGGTGTAGTGAGCATATGGACCCCACTGGTGACGGGCACAAATGTGGAACAATGTGGCGTGAAAATGAAATATTACATTTTTTACACTATAATGTTGGTTTAGCCTTGAATTTTTCATTTTCACAAGGAATTAAAAGAGAAAAAAAACACACAAAATGTGTAGAGCAATTTCCCTTGAGTCCATAAATACCCCACATATGGACATAAAGCGCCATGTGGGTGCAGGGCAAGCCTCCGAAGGGAAGGAGCGCCATTTGGATTTTGAAGGCTGGATTTGGCTAGAATGGATGATGAACGCCATGTCGCATTTACAGAGCCCTCATGCTGCCAAAACATTGTAAACCTCCCACAAGTGACCCCATTCTGGAAACTAAACCCCTCAAGGAATCTAAATAGGGGTGCAGCGGGGATATGGACCCCCTGATGACGGGCACATTTGCACCGTGAAAAAAATAAAAATTTTCCCTTTCAAGTCACATTGTTCCACATTTGTGTCCGTCACCAGTGGGGTCCATATGCTCACTGTACCCCTTGTTAGATTCCTTGAGGGGTGTAGTTTTCAGAATGATGTCACTTGTGGGGGGTTTCCAGTGTCTTGGCAGCACGAGGGCTCTGTAAATGCGACATGGCCCTTGAAATCCATTCCAGTGAAATCCAGCTTCCAAAAGCCAATTGGCGCTCCTTCCCTTTGGAGGCTTGTCCTGCGCCCACTTGGCACTTTAAGTCCACATGCGGGGTATTTCCTTTTATCCCTTTGTGAAAATGAAAAATTGAAGGCTAGAACAACGTTTCAGTGTAATTTTTTTTTTCTTTTTTCATGCCACATTGCTCTGAAAATCTGTGAGACACCTGTGGGGTTCAAATGCTCACCGCACCCCTTGTTACATTCCATGAGGGGGTTTCCAGAATGGGGTCACTTGTGGGGGGTTTCCAGTGTTTTGGCACCCCAGAGCCTCTGCCAAGCTGAAGTGGTACATAAAAAAATGACCAAATATAACGGAGGAGTTGAAATTCACTAGGCGCTCCTTTGTATCTGAGGTTTGTGGTTACGTCAAATAACGCAATAGGGCCACATATGGGGTATTTCTATAAACTGCAGAAACATGGCAATAAATATTGGGGTGCATTTATCTGGTAATAGGTTTATAATTATGAAAACTATTGGATTACAATTAAATCTCTGCAAAGAAAATTTAAATTTTAAAATTTCTTACACACTTAGGGGGACATGTATCATCCGGCGTACTGGTTATTTTCCGTCGGAAAGTTCAGTTTTGCTAATGGCCGATTTGCGAATAAAATATTAGCAAAACGGAACTTTACAAAGGGTACGCCGGGGGAGGGCGGGGAGGGGGTTGTGGAGAGGGCGGAGCGGGGGGCGCGGACTCAGAGTCCGCGCAATTTATCATTGATTTTTCTTAAACTTACGCCGAAAACTTACTCCAGCCCTCAGCTGGCGTAGGTTTTCGGCCTTGTGCACCGGCTCGCACGGGGTTTTTGTAATCTTCGTAGCGCCGGAGATGCGGGGACATTTATAAGTCCGGCGTAAAAAACGTCAGACTTAATAAATATCCCCCTTAGCGTTTATTTCTGTGACTCCCCTAAAGGGTTAAAAAACTTTCTGGATGTGCTTTTGCAGAGTTTGGGAAGGTGCAGATTCTTAAATGGGGTGCTTTGTGGGGCTTTCTAACATTCAGTCCCCTGAAATACATCTTATCCCTGAACAGGTCCCTAAAAATATCTGATTTTGAAATTTTACTGAAAATTTAGAAAATTGCTGCTAATGTTTTAAGCTTTCTACTGTTTAAAAAAAAAAGAAAGATAGTTTAATAAATGCCGCCAACACAAAGTAGACATATTGCTAATGCTATTTAATATATAATTTATGTGGCATAACCATTTTCTGTATAAGCAGAAGAGTTTCAAAGTTGGAAAAATGCATTTTTTCACAATTTTTCAAAATTTTTTATTTTTTTTTCATAAAGATTCGTTATAAGTATTGACTCAAATTTACCAGAAATGTAAAGTACAATATGCCACGAGAAAAGAGTCTCAGAATCATCCGGATAGGTAAAAGCATTTCCAAGTTATTAATGAATAAAGGGACACAGGTCATATTCATAAAATTTGTCTCTGTCCTTAAGGCCATTTCAGGCTCTGTCCTTAAGGAGTTAGGAGCGACCTGGCCCCTTTAAGAGCGACCTGGGCCCCTTTAAAGCGCAACCTGGGATCCTTTAAGAGCGACCTGGGCCCGTTTAAGAGCGACCTGGTCCCCTTTAAGAGCGACGTGAGCCCCTTTAAAGCATGACCTGGGCCCCTTTAAGAGAGACTTGGGTACTTATAATGGTAAAGATCATTGCTCGGTTACCATGACAATCTTACTCATGTCAGGGAGACAGAATCGTTAAGGACCTTCCATTTTCTACATCTTCTATTGGCCAATAGTGGACATGTGACTGTGTGGATGTTTTAGACATTGCTTGACAAGGCCTTAGAGTTTCTATTGGCTGCTATATTTCAGCTATTTGCATATGTGCTGTGATTGGCTGTTAGCGTTTAGAGTATGGCCATTATTTCCAATGGGCCATTATTTTCTATGGGAAATTAGGGGTCTTTAAATGTAAATTTCTTAAAAACGACAAATCCGATCGGAACCAAAAATAGATAGCACACCTCACACCGCCGAGAATTTCGAAAAGCAGTTCGAACAGAGTCTTTTCGCAAAGCGGTTCGGGCTGTATTAAACGCAGAAAATGGCTGAAAATGGCAGAAACGGAAACAGAAGAAGAATATGGATTACAATATAGGGATTTTTCAAGCACTATAATCAGAGAACTAGATCATATGAGGTTTTTGTGGGTACATTTAACCTAAGTGCATGGGGTAAGAGATCATTCTGGAGTGAGTATAGTACAGTGAACCATGGGGCCTAGGCTACAGGGGCAGATCCGGTGCTGTGCAAGATGGCCTGACACGTATCTGATCATGGAGAAGGGCCACATGGTATAAAATGGATAATTATAGGAACCCGAATAGTTCCAATTCAGCATTTAAACCTGAAGGCTGTCGAACTCAATTTTTTTTTTAGATTCAATACAAATTGATTCAATTTTGCTGATGTAATCACTACCTCTCCAATCCCTCGGGACATTCTGGATGGCTGCAAAGGACAGGTGGGATGGATTGCACTGGTGACATTCTCTAAAATGAAGTGATAGAGGGTGTGTCATTTCTCCTTTTTTTATATTACGAATTTGTTCAGAAATTCTAGTTTTCAGTTGCCGTTTACTCCTCCCAATGTATCGCTTCAGGCAACAGCAGGAGCGGGTCCTGGGTAGGTGAGCGGCAGCGCCGCTGACAGACAGCAGGCAGGATGTGTAGCACTAGGTAAACCTTGCTGAGGAGTTTAAACAGCAGAGTGATCCCATGTACAGCAGTAGGTTTAATCAGGAGGTCTAGTAGCAGGACTCTGGAATAAGAGGACCGCAGCAATATACAAACAGGAAAGTCTGTAAGCTTGAGGCAGACAGAAGCTAGGTTCTAACTGATACTCAGGCAGGGAGGGGCACAGGTGCACACATTATTATAGCCTGAGAGAGCAGGTAAGATGGCCACTGAAGCTGCAGTGGCCATCTTGCAAAGAGGCAGAAATGCCCACAAACACAGCAAACATAAAACCAGGAACGGATCCTAACACTACCCCCACCTCAGGAGCGGCCTCCGGACGCCCATTGGCCAGGCTTTCCAGGATGTCTTTGGTGAAACTCGGATAACAACCGGGGAGCATTAATATTTTCCACAGGTTCCCAAGAATCTTCTTCGGCTGGATACCCTTCCCACTTGACTAAATATTGCAGTCGGTTCCTATGGATCCTGGAATTGAGAATTTTCTTCACCACAAATTCTTCCTCACCATCAATCAAAACCGGATCGGGTGGTTGGGCAAAGGATTAGGAACAGCAGTCTTCAATAGGGAGACATAAAATACTGAATGGACCTTCATGGTCTTGGGGAGCTTTAGCTGAACAGCCACTGCACTTATGATGGCACTTATCTTGAATGGACGCACAAATTTCTGCCCAAGCTTCGGAGAAGGTACTCTCATTTTAAAATTTTTAGTGGAGAGCCAGACAGAATCTCCTACTTTGAACATGGATGCTTGTCTACGAGACTGATCAGCTGATCTTTTATATCTCTCCTGGGCTGAGGTCAAGGTTTCCTTCAGCACCTCCAGGTTTTGCTGAAGAGCTGTCACACGTTCTGCAACTGCTGGCATGGCAACATCGATTGGCAGTCTTGGTAGAATCTTGGGATGGAACCCCAGATTGCCATAGAAGGGTGACATCTTTGTGGAGGCACTCTGGGAGTTGTTGTAAGAGAACTCCGCCAGAGGGAGAAGATCCAGCCAATCATCCTGCAAATGACTGATGTTCCAAGGTCTGATTAGTCCGTTCGGTCTGTCCATTTGACTGTGGATGATAAGCAGAAGACAAGCAGACCTTGATGTCCAATGCCAAACAAAATCCTTGCCAGAATCTTGCCATAAATTGGGCTCCTCGGTCTGAAATGACTTAGTCGGGGACCCAGTGTAGCCGAAAGACATTTTGAATAATTAATTCCACAGTGTCCTTCGCAGATGGTAGTCCAGAGCAGGGTATGAAGTGAGCAGCCTTGGTTAATCGGCCAACCACTACTAGAATGGTGTTCATTCCCTCAGAGGTAGGCAGTTCGACAATGAAGGCCATAGAGATGGAACCCCATGGACGAGAAGGCACCGGCAATGGTTGTAGTAGTCCAGTCGGAGCAGACCTGGGTGTCTTACACCTGGCACAGACCTCACAGGAGCGAACATAGCTCTTAACATCCCCCTGATAGCCGGCCCACCAGAAGAATTCGTGAAAGGAACTCCTGAGTCTTCTGTACCCCTTTATGACCTGCCACCTTGGAGTCATGCATCAGTTTCAGCACTCTTAGTCTAGCAGTTTTAGGCACATATAGGCATTGACCTTGGAACCACACTCCACTTTTGAAGGTTAAGTGCACATCAGCCGGCCGGGACAAAAGAGGGTCATTGGCTTAGGCTTCCGTAAAGATATTAATTAGGTCTTGATTCTGTATCACTCCTACTACATTAGCATCTGGTACTATGGTCTTAGATGATGAAGCAGAATCTAATTCAGTAGAGAACATCCCAGAAAGGGAGTCAGCCTTGCTGTTACGGGAGCCTGGTCGGTAGGAGATGATGAAATTAAATTGTTTTAGAAATAGGCTCCAGCGAACCTGTCGGGGGAAAGACATCTTGCTGACCGGACAAATTCCAAATTACGGTGATCGGTGAGTACGACAATTTGCTGAGAAGCCCCCTGCAAGTGATGCCTCCATTCCTTGAACGCGGAGATGATCGCCAGTAGCTCCTTGTTTCCAACATCATAGTTCCTCTCAGCAGATGATAACTTTCGAGAGAAGAATGCGCAGGGGTGCAACAGACCTTTTTCCCCTGTTCTCTGGGATAAAACAGCCCCCACAGAACAATCTGAGGTGTCCACCTCAATTATGAATGCCAACTCTGGATCAGGATGTATTAATACTGGGGCAGATGTGAATTTTGATTTAAGGCGGGTGAATGCCTCCTGGGCCTGAGGTGTCCAATGAAACACTGTCCCCTTCTTGGTAAGTTGGGTGATAGGACTGACGATCTCTGAAAAGTGCTTGATGAAGCGCCGGTAAAAGTTGGCAAAGCCTACAAAGCGTTGTACTTTACGGATGTTCTTTGAGACTGGCCAATCAATAACTGCTTGGATCTTGCTGGTATCCATATGCAACCCTTGTGGCGAGATTACATAGCCCAGAAACTGGATCTCAGTCTTGTGGAACTCGCATTTTTCGAGTTTGATGTAAAGATGGTTTACTCGAAGGCGGTCCAGAACAGTTTTCACATGCTCCTGATGTTCTTGTAGAGAATTGGAGAAGATAAGAATATCATCGAGATAGACCACTATGAATTGATCCAAGAGATCCCTGAAGATGTCATTAGCAAGGTGCTGGAAAGTAGCTGGGGCATTGCAAAGCCCAAATAGCATGATGAGGTACTCAAAATGTCCATAGCGACACCGAAAGGCAGTCTTCCACTCGTCCCCAGGTCTGATCCGCACCAAATTGTAAGCTCCACGAAGATCTAATTTGGAGAAAATTTTGGCATGGCGAACTCTTTCCAGAAGTTCAGGGATCAGAGGAAGCGGATAGCGATTCCGGACAGTTACTTTATTCAGCTCCCGATAATCAATGCAGGGTCTAAGGGACCCATCTTTCTTTTTCACAAAGAAAATTGGAGCACCCGCTGGGGATGAAGAAGGACGGATAAATCCCTTTGCCAGGTTCTCATCAATGTACTCCTTGAGGGCCTTTAAATCTGGTCCAGCCAGGGGATAGATGTGACTAAACGGTATTGCTGCACCGGGCAGAAGCTCTATCGGACAGTCGTACGGCCGGTGTGGAGGAAGCTTATCCGCATTCTTCTTGTCGCATACATCCAAGTAGTCATGATAGACTGATGGAAGATTGTTTGAGACACTGTCAAGAATAGTTTTGGCTGGGCAAATGGCTGATGTTTTACTTGCTAGGAAGCACATCTCTCTAGTTTCCCAATTGATAACTGGGTTTTGCTTCTTCAACCATGGAAGGCCTAAGATGATTGGAAAATGAGGAGAGGAGATGAGCATGAAAGAGAGTATCTCTTGATGGTCGGGTGGCATGGAGACCCTCAGGGGTCTTGTTTCCTGATCTATCAGCCCTGAGGCCAGGGGGGAACCGTCCACGGTCTCCATAAGCACAGGTGAAGCTTTTAGTTGGGTGGCGATACCATGTTCCTTGGCAAAGGCAAGATCCATGAAGTTGCCGCTAGCCCCAGAATCCACCATAGATGAAGTGGGGACCCAGCACGTGCTGGTCCAAATCTGAATAGGCAAGAAGCAATGGGTGTTCTTTTTCTTCTTCTCAAGCTGTGGTGCCACAGAAGACAAGGTCTGAATAACTGCATTCAACTGCTGTGATGCTTCTGAGAGCTCTGATTCAGAGTCAGACAGATCACCTTCGGCCAAGGCTGCGGCTGTTCTGCGAGGCAGATTAGGGCAATTTATAAGAAAGTGACCGGACTCTCCACAATAAAGACATAAACCTTCGCGCAGCCTGCGCTCTCTGCGAGCATTACTCTCTAATCTCTGTACTGCATCTAATTGCATCGGCTCAACATCCTGTGGGGATTTGTTAGAAGGTTCCCTGGGGTATGCAGATGGGGAAGCTGATGGACTGTCCCTTCGATTCAATGCTGACCACTTCTCTTGTCTCCGTTCAGATAAATATCTATCCAAATACAATGATTTACAAAATCTCCAAATTCTGAGGGAGCCTCACTGCGGGCCAGCTTGTCCTTGATAGCGCTAGATAATCCCTTCCTAAACAGAGGGAGTTGTGCATCAGAATTCCAAGCTGTATCAATGGCCCATCTCCTAAATTCCATGGCGTATTCTGTGACAGAACGTCTGCCTTGTCGGAGCGCCAATAAGTTGGTCTCTGCGGTGATGCGACGATTTGGATCATCAAACATTAGCCTCATGCCGGCAAGGAACTGAGTCAGGCTGTTCAAACAGGGATCACCAGTCTCAATTAGTGGATTCGCCCATGATAGAGCCTTGTGTGTCAAAAGCATGATGATACAGAGTACTTTGGCGCGGTCATTCGGGAATTGGCTGGCGTGTGCCTCAAAGTATAGCTGACACTGATTTACAAAGCCACGGAACTTGTCACGATCTCCACCGAACCTGAACTGTGGCAATTTCGGAGGACCCAGTACTGCAGCAGGGTGAGCTGGCATCTGCGCCTCAACAGAGGTGGTCAGAGCGCGCAAATCTTGGATTGCTATGTTAAGTTCATGCGCATTTTCATTTGCTTGTGTCTCCAGAGCAATTATTTTAGTCTTTAGAGACTGCACTTCGGTATGTATAGAAAATGTGATTTGATGAAGTCTCTTAATACGGGCTTCCAAATCCCCAGACCCAGCGGCCTCCATCTTGTTGGCCTGAGTATCCTGTTACACTTTGTGTGGATACTTTGTGGAGGCCTATGGCTGGTAGGGGTGTACACAGCAGATAACAGTCACAGTAAGTATATGCAGACTCACGTTTTGTTGCAGAAGCGCTGGATGATGTCCAGCAGGTGAGCAGAGTGTGGTTCAGCAGAGCTGGAGGTGGTAAGCGCCTGTTCCACTAACGGATCTGTAGGAAGATAGCACACAGCAGGAGCGGGTCCTGGGTAGGTGAGCGGCAGCGCCGCTGACAGACAGCAGGCAGGATGTGTAGCACTAGGTAAACCTTGCTGAGGAGTTTAAACAGCAGAGTGATCCCATGTGCAGCAGTAGGTTTAATCAGGAGGTCTAGTAGCAGGACTCTGGAAATAGAGGACCGCAGCAATATACAAACAGGAGAGTCTGTAAGCTTGAGGCAGACAGAAGCTAAGTTCTAACTGATACTCGGGAGGGGCACAGGTGCACACATTATTATAGCCTGAGAGAGCAGGTAAGATGGCCACTGAAGCTGCAGTGGCCATCTTGCAAAGAGGCAGAAATGCCCACAAACACAGCAAACATAAAACCAGGACCGGATCGTAACACTCCTCTTGGTCCGACGTTAATCCTTGCACTGCCATCCAAGTATGATGGAGACCCGAAGATGTTCGTCACCCTGTGCACGAGTTCTTGGCAAACCAGTTTACCACCGAGCGCTCAAAGATGGCTTTCGTCATCAGCCTCTTGGATGGGGAAAGCCTTGGCATGGACAACATCATTGTGGAACCGAGAAGACCCTGTTACTGCTAACCTCCAGGCCTTCCTATCAGAGTTCCAGTGTGTTTTTGAGGAGACAGCTCAAGCCTCATCTGTGGAGACCCGCCTTCTCAATTTACGCCAGGGGAACTCCTCTGTTGGGGAGTATGCATTATAATTCTGCACATTGGCAGCTGAGTTGGACTGGAGCAATGCCGGCCTGGTGGACACTTTCAAAAAGGGTTTATCTCCCCGAGTGAAGGATGTGCTATCCTGTTGTGACCTCCCTACCTCTCTTAATGACCTTATTCATCTGGCCATCCAGGTCGACGTCCGTTTCTCCAGAGAGAGGAGAAGGTTCGGCAAACTTTCGTGAACTTATAGGTGGGGGCGCTTCAATCAGAGAAGATGGCATTCTATGTCTTGCCCCATTCTTCCTTGTCCATCTTGTTGGGTCTACCCTGGCTGCAGCTTCAGGCCTCCAACCTTGACTGGAAGACTTGAAACCAGTGATCATCAACCGTTTTTCCAGTAAGCTCTCTTCTTCTCCTCCACAAGCAGTCTCTGAGGACATCTATGCCGTTTAGTTGAATAGAACGGTTTTGGTCCTGAGGAGAGGTCTTGGGAGCCCGAGTCCAACATCTTGGATCACAGCATCATCCAGAAGTTTTTGCAAACAAGAAGGAGGGAGAGGCTAAAGGGGGGGGATACTGTCACGGGTGCAGCGACGTCCCATGCTCCGGGCTTACGCCACTCTGACCCCCTTCTGTGTGTCAGCGGAAGCCGGAGCCCACGTGCTGGGGTTCGTCGCCACTACCGCTTCAATCCATCTGAGCGCCTTACCTCTCCACGCTCCGGTTCAGCATGCGCGTCCCTGCCTCCTAGGGCGTGCGCGTTCCGGCTGTCACAGAATTAAAGGGGCAGTACGCCTCTAATTGGCTAAGTGCACCAATCACGTGCCCCTATAAATTAGCACGTTTCCTGTTAAAGCCTCTGCACGCTTCCCATAGTGTGTGGTCCCAGCTTACTGTGTTTCCTGCCCTTTGGTCCCAGCCATTCCTGGTTCCAGCCACCTGTCTGCTGTCCCGGTTCCTGCTGAGAGTTCTGCTAAGCCCTAGCCTGCCTATCTCCTGCTGCACCTCACCCGCCGCTACTAGCAGCCAAGCCAGGGGTAGTGACCTGGGGGTCACCTGCTGCAGCCAGTTCATCGTGGCGTGTCCTGGTGAATACCAGCGGCCCCTTAGACACTGCTCCCTGGTGCTGCTTACCTCATCGCTAGTGGTGGTACAGTGGATCCACGACTCCAGTTGTTTCTGAGATTCTAAGATTTTGCATTTCATATTATGAAAATGGTCCCAACTTTTTACTTGCTGAGACCCCCGGCCTCTTTTCTTTAGAAACAGTGCCAACCGTGTCCATGGCCGAGTCTGGTATTACGGCTCTTTCCCAGGGAGAATAGGCAGAGTCTCCCTTTTGATCTCAGCTAATCTCATTAAAACCAAAAGGTAACCTGTAAAGATAAGCTGGTAAAATAAGATCATATTTAAAAAAAAAAGATAAAGAGTTTGAAGAGGTTTTATTATTATTATTATTAACAACAACAACAATAATTCTTATTATTATTACTACTATGTATTTATGTTGGGTAAAAAATCCGTAAGAAATTTATGAAAAAACTCTACTTAAAGAGTCACTGTCGTTTTTTTTTTTTTGCAGAAATCAATAGTCCAGGCGATTTTAAGAAACTTTGCATGAGACACACCCTGTCTGTTCTAGGGAGAGGGGAGGGGGGAGGAGGAAGGAGGGAGTTAGCCGGCAGCAGAAAGCTGAGAACAAAGGAATACAGGGAGGGAGCTGGGTGACAGCTGTAATCAGAGCTCAGAGAGGTCAGTGCTGAGTGTCAGAGGAGACAGAGGGTGATGGATTTGTAGATTAACTCCTTGTTGTCCTGTTTTGGTCTTTTATTTAGCTCTCTCCATAGGCGAACAGTGAAGACAGGGCGGAGAGCTTCAAACAGATTTTTCATGATACAAATGCATTTTTTGGCTAATAAACTCCAATGACAAAGTTTCTTAAAATCACCCGGACTGATTTCTTTTCTATCTACAGTCTGTATAAGTGGAAGGGAAATTGCAAGGAAATTTTAAATAAAGATCATTTATACAGTTGCTTAATTTTGCATTCAAGAAAGAAAAGAACAATATAAAACAATCAGAAAGCACTGTGGGTAATGGTACAAGCTGCTGCTGGGAGGAAGGGGTTTGCTGTAATCACCGTAGCCAGTACCAGTAGCAGATGCGTGGTCTGCCTCCATGGTAGCTATATCACTGCTAATGGTCTTTTGTAAAGTTATAAAATAGTATTTTACCTTGAAAGCTGAAGTGCTATAGATGTGATTCTGAGCCACAGCATGCAGGCCTCCTCTCTCCCCCACCCTCCCTGTCTCGATTAATTGATGTACAATGCTGAGCTTCCAGAAGTGGGGGATGAGGTGTGCATGCTGTAGCTCCTAAGCTGGATCTGACAGATTCCCTTTATATTTATACAATTACAGAGAACACAATAACTCAAGGTGTTTTACAGAAAAAGTGACCTGTATAAATGTTTCCATTTAGTATCTAATCACTATTGTACATGTAGCCGCCATCAGGATTTACACCTGGTACAGCCAACTCCCATTGTGGTGTCAGGATAATATACTGCATATGAATGGACACATCACCTCTTGTAGTATACACCCTCCTAGGTCACTATTACACTATTAGATTTCTTGTCTTTTCATTCAGGTCCCAGTATCCCGCTGCTCAGACCCATGTCTACCTGGAAGCCGGAAAAAGGCGAGACCAACATCCATCCATACCTGCTGCTATGACTGTGTCCTGTGCTCCGAGGGAGAGATATCCAATATATCAGGTATATAGTAGTGTAATAGTACAGTATTACCAGGGGGGATAAACACAATGATGGTCAAGAGTTAAAGGAAAAGTGTGGTGATTTGAAATCAGGAAGTCGGTAGGGGCAGGGGGATATCGATTACAAATACGGACTTATAGTACCTCTCCCTGGGCCTGCGGTGAGCGGCAGGACCGGCCTCAGATCATTTGCCTCCGAACTGTAATGACATCACACCTCCAGCCACTTAACCAATCAGTGACTGGAGTGGCGTCCCACCCCAGTCACTGATTTGCTGAGTGTTCAGTCCATCAGCTGGTTCAAGCCAGATCCAGAGATCCTGGAGCCCAGCGCGGTCCCGAGGCCATTCCTGCCACTCACCGCGGGCACAGGGAGAGGTAAGTCCATGCTTGTAAATCAATTTTCCTCTTGCCGCTGTCTGATTTTATAAATTGTCTGACTTCTCTCTTAACCCGTTGCCGCATATGGATGTACCGGCACGTCCAAATCTGCATGTAGTTCCTGCAGATGGACGTGCCGGTACGTCCACGGGATGACAAGGGCGCAGGAGCTGCACTCCTGTCATCCCCGGCGGGGCCCGGCTGTCAGTGATAGCTGGGCACCCGCCGCAACTGCCGAGATCCGGGCCGTGCCCGGATCCCGGCAGTTAACCCTTTAGTGACCGCCGATACGGCGGTCACTAATGGGCCGGCGCTGCAGTGCTTTTCATCTCCCCCCACCGTGAATCCACCGTGATAATATAAGTCAATCAGACCTCAGATCAGCCCCCCTAGTGGGCTGGTAACTAACCCGCTCCTTCCCCCGGCGGCCATCGGATCCAAGATGGCCACAGCCATCGCTGTGAACAGACTTATGTCTGTTCACAGCGATGGAAAATAAATAAATAATCAAACACCTATGCTCTCCGCCACTGGAGGTAGCGGAGAGCATGGGGCAGTGATCGGGGACCCCCCTGTGGGGTCCCGGAACAGGAGATCGGCGGTATATACTATATACCGCTGATCGTCTGTTCACAGTGCAGGGATGCACTTTTTATCCCCTGTCACCATCAATGATTGGTGACAGGGGATAAAAAGTGCCAGAGTCCGTCCCCCAAGTCACCCCCCGTCCCCCAGTCACCCCCCTACCCCATATACTCACATATATCACAGTAATCATAGTAATACAGTGAAAATGGATGTATAAAGTACAAAAAGTGACAAACATACAAAAAAATAAAACACACACTTTTTATTATAGTAATAATTGCAGTTTACTCCCAAATTACCCCTACCCCCCAGATTACCCGTAACCACCGCACGTTGCCCGTAACCACCGCACATTGCCTCTAACCACCGCACGTTGCCAATGACCCACTCCAGATTGTCCGTAATCACCCCATATTACATGTACCCACCCCAGATTACCTAAAAGCACTTCAGTTTATCCGTAACAATGCCAGATTGTCTGTAACCCCCCAGGTTGCCTGTAACCACCCCAGATTGTCTGTAAGCCCCCCAGGTTGCCCAAAACTACCCCAGGTTGCCGTTATCATGCCAGATTACATGTAACCCCCCAGATTGCACGCAACCACCGCAGGTCGCCTCTGAGCAATGCACGTTGCCTCTGACCACCGCACCTTGCCTCTGACCACCGCACCTTGCCTCTGACCACCGCACCTTGCCTCTGACCACCGTACGTTGCCACTGACAACCGCACCTTGCCACTGACCACCGCACGTCACCTCTTACCACCCCACGTTGCACGTAATTACCCCACGTTGCCCGTAACCACCCCACGTTTACCGTAACCAAAGCAGGTTGCCTGTAACCACCCTAGATTGCCTGTAACCACCCCAGGTTGTCTGTAACCACAGCATGTTGTCCGTATCCACGTCACGTTGCCCGTAACCACCCCAGGTTGCCTGTAACCACCTCAGGTTGCCCGTGACCACCCCATGTTGACCATATCCACCCCAGATTACCTGTAACCACCCCAGGTTGTCTGTAACCACAGCAGGTTGTCCGTATCCACCCACATTGCCCGTTACCACCCCAGGTGGCCCGTGACCACCCCATGTTGACCGTATCCACCCCAGATTACCTGTAACCACCCCATGTTCACCGTATCCACACCAGGTTGACCGTATTCACCCCAGATTACCCGTAACCACCCCAGGTTTTCCGTATCCACCCCAGATTACCCATAAGCACCCCAGGTTGCCCGTAACCACCTCCAGATTACCCGGAACCACCCCAGACTGTTCGTAACCACCTCACGTTACCTGTAATCTAATTTTTTTAATGTATTTTAGGAACTGCGCTATTCTAATAACTGTTACTAGCTGCGGTTTTGCTCCAGCAAATTGGCGCTCCTTCCCTTCTGAGCCCCGCCGTGTGCCCATACAGTGGTTTATACCCACATATGGGGTACCATTGTACTCAGGAGAACCTGAGTTACAGATTTTGGGGTACATTTTTTCTCCTGTTCCTTGTGAAATTTAGAAATTTTAAACTAAATGAACATATTATTGGAAAAATTCGAGTTTTTCACTTTTACTGGCCAATTTTTAATACTTTCCTCCAAAACCTGTTGAGTCAAAATGCTTACCACACACCAAGATGAATTCTTTAAGGGGTGCACTTTCCAAAATGGGGTGACTTATGGGGGGGGGCGTTCACTCCACTGACACTACAGGGGCTCTGCAAACGCACCTGGTGCTCAGAAACTTCTTCAGAAAAATCTGCACTGAAAATGCTAATTGGCGCTCCTTCCCTTCTGAGCCCGGCTGTGTGCCCATGCAGTGGTTAATGCCCACATATGGGGTACTGTTCTACTCAGGAAAACCTGCGTTACAGATTTTTGGGTGAACTTTCTCTCCTGTTCCTCAAGAAATTGAGAAATTTCAAACTAAAGGAATATATTATTGGAAAAATGCGTGTTTTCCATTTTTACTGTCTACTTTTGAATACTTTCCTCTAATACCTGTGGGCTCAAAATGGTCACCACACCCCAAGATTATTTTTCTGAGGGGTGCCCTTTCCAAAATGGGATGACTTTTCGAGGGGTTCTCTTCTGCTGACACTACAGGGGCACTGCAAACGCACCTGGCGCTCAGAAACTTCTTCAGCAAAATCTGCATTGAAAAAGCTAATTGGCGCACCTTTCCTTCTGAGCCCCGCTGTGTGCCCATACATTGGTTTATGCCCACATATGGGGTACCGTTCTACTCAGGAGAACCTGCGTTACAAATTTTGTGGTACTTTTTTTTTCTTGTTCCTTGTGAAATTGAGAAATTTCAAACTAAACAAACATATTATTGGAAAAATTCGAGTTTTTCATTTTTACTCTTTTACTTTCGTCTAATACCTGTGGGGTCAAAATGCTCATCCTACACCAAGATTAATACTTTGAGGGGTGTACTTTCCAAAATGGGGTGACTTTTGGGGGGTGCTATTCTGCTGACACTACAGGGGCACTGCAAACGCACCTGGTGCTCAGAAACTTCTTCAGCAAAATCTGCATTGGAAAAGCTTATTGGCGCTCCCTTCCTTCTGAGCCCTGCTGTGTGCCCATACAGTGGTTTACGCCCACATATGGGGTACCGTTGTACTCATGAGAACCTGCGTTACAAATTTTGGGGTGCTTTTTCTCTCATGTTCCTTTTGAAACTGAGAATCTTTAACCCCTTAACGACATAGGGCGTATATTTACGCCCTGATGCCGTTAGGGACGTTCAGAGCGGGGCCACGCGGCGACCCCACTCTGAACCGCGGCGGTCCCGGGTGACGCTTGTAGCCCGGGTCCGCAGGTATTAGTGGGCACGGTCCGATCGCCGTGCCCGCTAATACAGTAATCAGATGCAGCTGTCAAAGTTGACAGCTGCATTCGATTACCGGACGCAGCGTCATCCTTGGTGTCTAGTGGGGAGATACAATATAAGTTATACATGTTATATATCGTTGTAATCGTAATGACTTGAGGAACATGCATAACAAGTCAGTTTTACCCCAGGGCAAATGGCGTAAAAACACATTTCCCCCAAATAAACAAAATGCGTTTTGTTTTTTTTCAATTTCACCACACTTTGAATTTTTTTTCTGGTTTCGCAGTGTACTTTATGCAAAAATTCAGCCTGTCATTGCAAAGTACAATTATTGACGCAAAAAATAAGGGCTCATGCGGGTTTCTAGGTGGAAAAATGCAAGTGCTATGGCCTTTTAAGCACAAGGAGGAAAAAACGAAAAAGCAAAAATCGAAATTGGCTCTGTCCTTAAGGGGTTAATCTAAACGTATATATTATTGGAAAATTTTAATTTTCCATTTTTTTTACGGCCTAATGGTGAATACTTTGCTCTAGCCCCTGTAGGGTTAAAATGCTTATTACACCCCAAGATTATTTCTTTAAGGTGTATAGTTTCCAAAATGGGGTCACGTATGGGGGTTTGCAGTATACAAGCCTCCTAAATCAACTTAAAAAAAGAACTGGTCCCTTAAAAAATCAGTTTTGGAAACTTTCACGAAAATGTGGTAATTTGCTGATAAATTTCTAAGCCCCATAACACCCTAAAAAAGTAAAATAGGTTTATGAAATGAAGCCAGAATAAAGAGGACATATCGGTAATGTGACTAAGTAACTAATTTATGTGATACGACTTTCTTTTTTTAGAAGCAGAGAATTTCAAAGTTCATAAAATGCTAATTTTTTAAAATTTTTCATGATATTTTGATATTTTTCACAAAAAACACACAAAGTAGTGACCAAATTTTGCGACTAATATAAAGTGCCATATGTGACAAAAAATCTCAGAATCGCTAGCATACGTTAAAGCATCACTGAGCTATGAGCGCATAAAGTGAGACAGGTCAGATTTTGAAAAATGAACCTGGTCATTAAGGCCCAAATAGGCTTAGTCTTGAAGGGGTTAATAAAAGATCACAAGTAAAAGCGGACGTATGGAGTTCCAGCTATGGCCAGGAGCAATATATGTCTGTGACTGCCCACTGAATAAATGTCCTTCCGGGAGAGGAGGAGCAGCAACACGGAGCAACTGAAGTCACTCAACTATCTCCTCCAAGAATCCAGCGAGAACATTATCCTGGTAGCTCTGCCTCCACCACCTCGTCCGGTCATCCAGCCACTGCGATACTTGTCACTGTGGTATACAGTATCAACATTGCCAAGCCCATTGGAGGGAGGTGTTCAAGACAATACAGTAGAGTGGGAATTTATTCTACTACTTAAGGCCCTTCTATTACTCCTAGGCCCTTCAGGGACGAAGAGAGTCAGAGTCCTGCCGCTGCTGCTACCTTCCTTTGTCTGTCCTAGGCCCTTTAAGGTCAAAGAGAGTTAGATCCCTACCACTGCCATCTCCCTATATTTGTGCTAGGTTCCTCTGGGTTGAGGAGAGTCATAGTGCTGCCGCTGTCTACTGCTGTCCTATGAAAAAGTGTCATTTTACGCAGTTGATCCACCAGTGTCCAATGATGTCAATAGAAAAGAGGTAAGTATACACCGCTGATTCACCAACAACCATTGATGTCCTATTGTCCTAGGAGAAAACTTAATTTGATGCTGCTGGTCCAATGCTGTCTTTGGAGAAAAGGTCCCTTTATACCGCTCATTTTTTCCAATATCCACTGCTTTCTTGTGAGAAAACTTATGCTACTCTGTGCTCCACCAATGTCCATCGCTTTCCTTAGAGGAAACTGATGTTACCCCGCTGCTCCACCAATGCCCATCGCTTTCCTGGGAGAAAACTGATGTTATGCCACTGCTCTACTGATGTTCACTGCTGTCCATAGTGGAAATTGGATGATTGGTTGATTGAAATTTTTTTTTTAAATTGTGATGTTCCCATTTTTAACACTTATACAAGAACATACTGTCAGCAACTTACCTCACCTCGATCCAGCGGCGTCCGTTCCCAGCTCGGCTCCGGCGGTCGGCTTGGGAGGGCTCCGTTGGTCCGCCCGCCGGAGCCGAGTGACATCACGGAGACCCGACGGCGTCCCTAGCAACCAGGGACGCCGCGGGCTCCATTCAGTCGGCCGCTCAGCTGAGCGGTGTTTTGCACTCAAAGTGAGTGACAGACTCTGCTGCCACTCACTATGCAGTGTGTCAGCTGTACTGCATAAAGACTCAGGAGTCCGGACCAATGATGTTCTGGTCCGGGCTCCTGGTCTAGTACTTAAAGAGCCAGCGGTCATTTACTGATTGTTAAATATTAGGTTAACTCCTGGTCCCAGCTCTTCCCAGTCTATTCCTGCGTTCCCCGTCCTACTCCCTTCTGCCTGTTTTCTCGTGTTACTGACCCTCCGCCTGACCTGTGACTATTCTTTGCTTGCCGATTCTGTACTGCGTTGCTCGTGTGGTTTGACTGGCTTTGTTCACTACTCTCTATTGTGTTTTGTCCGTCTGTTGTGTTTTGGGTCCCACGTACTCAGTGCAGGGAACGTCTTCGTGGTTGTCCGCGACCGCCTAGGGTCGACTGAGGCAATTAGGCAGGGACAGTGGGTGGATTCAGATCAGGGCCCACTGTCTGGTTTGTATGGCCCCTTACTGCCATTTGCCCAGGCCCGGACTGATAATCTGGCAGGCCGGGCAAATGCCCGCTGGGCTGCTCAGATTATCAGTCGGAAGGCCGCCGACCAGCCCCCCTGCTAAGTAAACCACCGGCCACCACGCGCTTACACCCCCCAGCTCCCCGCCCCCCGCGGGCCGCCCTGCATCTGCCGCTGTTAGCTGCTTACATATTCTGCAGCCCGGCCCCGGAGGCTCACAGCTCCAGCCCCGCGGCGCCTGCATCTCTCTCCTCTCCTGCTCGTCGGCAGACTTGTGACGTCATCCGTTGCTGCCCGCCCGAGCAGGAGAGGAGAGAGATGCAGGCGCCGCGGGGCTGGAGCTGTGAGCCTCCGGGGCCGGGCTGCATCGGGCTGCCGGTAACAGAATATGTAAGCAGCTAACAGCACCGGACCAGAGAGGACCTGCTGGATCCACCAGAGGTGAGTATACTTTTGTTTTTTTGTTTTTTACATGAATGCTCATGTGGGAGCTTCACTTGGGGCCTATAACATGGGGTTACAGTTACAGAGGGGGTCCTATACTATGTGGGGGCTGTACAGGGGGAAATGCCATGTGGGGGGCTACAGAGGGATGCTTTTACTGTGTGGGGGGGCTTCAGGGGGGGATAATATGTTGTGATTATTCTATGTGGGGGCTGGCTGCACAGGGACCTATACTATGTGGGGGGCTACGCGGGGGGGGGGGGGATAATATGTTATGGCTATACTATCGGGGGAGGGAAATATGTGGGGGCTGGCTACACAGTGAGTGACATCCCTGTATACTGTGCATATAGTGAGTGACATCCCCGTATACTGTGCATATAGTGAGTGACATCCCTGTATACTGTGCATATAGTGAGTGACATCCCCGTATACTGTGCATATAGTGACATCCCCGTATACTGTGCATATAGTGAGTGACATCCCCGTATACTGTGCATCAGGGGCGTTGCTAGGGTCCTAAAACATCCGGGGCCCGGGCCCTCTGAGTGTCGTCATAAATGGTTAGCGAAGGAGCCCAGTGCAGAAGTTAGTAACCTCAATGACCGCTCTATTAGCCCTGCTCTATTGCTGCCACTCATAACAACTGTGGCTAAGCAGAAAGAGGCAGCCACCTGGCCTGGGCTCCTGTCAGGGTCACTGTCACCAGTAGCAGTACACCCCAGTGGTGAAAAATTGCCAAGTAAAAGCATTTCTAAGAAGTATGTCCCCTGCTTTTTCCCCTATATAGTAATAATGCATCTGCTGTATCCACCATAGTAATACATTTCCCCCTCTCTGCCTGCAGTAACCCCCCCCCACACACACACACTACTCCCACCTGACCCATACACACACACACTACTCCCACCTGACCCATACACACACACACACTACTCCCACCTGACCCATACACACACACACACACACACACACACACACTACCCCACCTGACCCATACACACACACTACCCCACCTGACCCATACACACACACACACACACACACTACCTCATCTGGCAGCCATCCTCCACACATACACATTACCTCACCTAGCGGCCACCCCCGCCCCCCATCAAACCCACCCCCCAGCCGCCATCAAAGGTGGTTTAATATCCCCTGCTGTTAGTCCCCCTGTGTATACATCATATATACCCCATATGCATACACACACACCCTAAACACACTGCACATACATCACATACAATACATGCATACACCATATACATATATCATATACACCAACACTGTACATGCATACACTCTATACATCATATAGACACATACACCATATACATACATCATATACACATACTGCACATATATACACATACTGGAAACATATGCATACACCATATGCACACACTGTACATGCATACACTTACTGCTCATATATCATATACTGTACATGCATACACTTACTGCTCATATATCATATACTGTACATGCATACACTTACTGCTCATATATCATATACTGTACATGCATACACTTACTGCTCATATATCATATACTGTACATGCATACACTTACTGCTCATATATCGTATACTGTACATGCATACACTTACTGCTCATATATCATATACTGTACATGCATACACTTACTGTTACTGCTCATATATCGTATACTGTACATGCATACACTTACTGCTCATATATCATATACTGTACATGCATACACTTACTGCTCATATATCATATACTGTACATGCATACACTTATTGCTCATATATCGTATACTGTACATGCATACACTTACTGCTCATATATCGTATACTGTACATGCATACACTTACTGCTCATATATCATATACTGTACATGCATACACTTACTGCTCATATATCATATACTGTACATGCATACACTTACTGCTCATATATCATATACTGTACATGCATTCATACATCCTTTACACGTTTACTACACACACTGTGCACCTTACATACATAAGCACACTTTACACACATACACTTGCACACTGCATAGAGACATCCACAGTTCTCATACACGGACAGGCAGGCAGGCACACACACACTCACATAGACACTTACTTTTGTCCTCAGCTCCTGTCCAGCCACCCTCTTCCTCACGGCCCCGGCTCTCCTGTGTCCTCCCGCCCCTCCCCCTCCTCCCGACAGCAGAGGACAGCAGGAAACATATTATGTGGAGGGAGCACCCGGAGCAGGACCCCAGACTACAGCGTGAGGCAGCCTACTGGGCCTCTCCAGGAGCAGGGGCCAGCACTGGCTGTCATCTGACTGGGTAAGGTAAGAGCCCCATCAGATGACAGCTTGCACTCACTGACTGCTGCACATCCTGCTGCGGGGCCAGGACAGTCACATTCAGTGTGCAGTGTGCCCGCACTGGCTGGCATCTGACTGGGTAAGTGCCTGAACCAGGGCCCAGTCAGATAACAGCTTGCACCGGCACACACTGACTCTGACTGCACGGGACAGTCAGAGTCAGTGTGAGTGCACTCACTCACTGACAGTCTATAGGAGATGCAGGGGGAGAAAACATTCGGGGCAGCAGGCATTTTATCCGGGGCAGGAGCCTCGGATAAAACTGCCTAGCGACGCCACTGCTGTGCATATAGTGACATCCCCGTATACTGTGCATATAGTGACATCCCTGTATACTGTGCATATACTGAGTGACGTCCCCGTATACTGTGCATATAGTGAGTGACGTCCCCGTATACTGTGCATATACTGAGTGACGTCCCCGTATACTGTGCATATACTGAGTGACGTCCCCGTATACTGTGCATATAGTGAGTGACATCCCCGTATACTGTGCATATAGTGAGTGACGTCCCCGTATACTGTGCATATACTGAGTGATATCCCTGTATACTGTGTATATAGTGAGTGACATCCCTGTATACTGTGCATATACTGAGTGACGTCCCCGTATACTGTGCATATACTGAGTGACATCCCCGTATACTGTGCATATACTGAGTGACATCCCTGTATACTGTGCATATACTGAGTGACATCCCTGTATACTGTGCATATACAGAGTGACATCCCTGTATACTGTGCATATACAGAGTGACATCCCTGTATACTGTGCATATACTGAGTGACGTCCCCGTATACTGTGCATATACTGAGTGACGTCCCCGTATACTGTGCATATAGTGAGTGACATCCCCGTATACTGTGCATATACTGAGTGACGTCCCCGTATACTGTGCATATACTGAGTGATATCCCTGTATACTGTGCATATAGTGAGTGACATCCCTGTATACTGTGCATATACTGAGTGACGTCCCCGTATACTGTGCATATACTGAGTGACGTCCCCGTATACTGTGCATATAGTGAGTGACATCCCCGTATACTGTGCATATAGTGAGTGACATCCCTGTATACTGTGCATATAGTGAGTGACATCCCCGTATACTGTGCATATACTGAGTGACATCCCGTATACTGTGCATATAGTGAGTGACATCCCCGTATACTGTGCATATACTGAGTGACATCCCTGTATACTGTGCATATACTGAGTGACATCCCTGTATACTGTGCATATACTGAGTGACATCCCTGTATACTGTGCATATACTGAGTGACATCCCTGTATACTGTGCATATACAGAGTGACATCCCTGTATACTGTGCATATACTGAGTGACATCCCTGTATACTGTGCATATACTGAGTGACATCCCTGTATACTGTGCATATACTGAGTGACATCCCTGTATACTGTGCATATACAGAGTGACATCCCTGTATACTGTGCATATACTGAGTGACATCCCTGTATACTGTGCATATACTGAGTGACATCCCTGTATACTGTGCATATCCTGAGTGACATCCCTGTATACTGTGCATATCCTGAGTGACATCCCTGTATGTTGTGACTATACTATGTGGGGGCTGGCTACACAGAGACCTATACTATTTGGGGGATACAAGAAGGGGGGAATAATATGTTGTGGCTATACTATGTGGGGGCTACAAAGGGGGATATACTATGGGCGCTACACAGGGGGGAGGCCTATATTATATTATGTGGGACTGCACAGGGCATCTATATTGTGTGGGGGGCTATATTATTTAGGGGCTGCACATGGGGACCTGTGCTATATAAGTTCTGCTGATCAGTGGGACCTATGGTATATGGGGACTGCTGCTCAGGGGAGCTTACTATAGGGGAGCATTGATGTTGCCCATATAATGACATAGCACAGAGGGTCTAATACTATATAGGCACACAGAGCTGCCTGACTACTATTTAGAGGCACATATTGGGCCTGACTGCTTATGTGGGAGCACAGAGGGGGCACTGTTACTGTGTAAAGCAATGGGGAGTATAAGGTTATGATGAGGTATAAGGTTAGGATGGTGCTAAAGCGTGGAGCCTAAAGTGTTTGTCTCGCAGATTCTGGGGAGATGAGTCATGGCTGGAGAAATCTTCATGATGGGATGAGCCAGATGGAAAGAAAAGGAAAAAACAGACAACTTTGACTACCAAAAAGGTCACTTATGATTCATGTAGGAAGACGCCTCCTGTAAGTCACTGGATGTAACTGCACAATCATGCATAATCACTTTTTGGGTGCATTCACACGTACAGGACTGCAACAGATTTGATGCTGGGTTCCGTCATTGAGTAACAAAGCTATCTGCAGCATCAAATCTGCTGCAGATCCTGTATGTGTGAACACACTCTTAAGGTCTGTAGATCCTTTGTATAGCTGGATCTTTACCTCTATGTGGTCACTGCTAGAGATGAGAGACCTTACAGTAAGTTTAGGTTCACATGAACCCAAATCCTCTGAAATTCATCTCTAGTCAATGCTGAGGTAGAATATTGCATTTTATATACTGGTGCTATAAAGGGAATATTAATAGACAGTACAGCAGTATTATCCAGTCACTGTATGATGGTAGTGGTCATGGTGTGCCGTATTATTTGTCCTGTGTATACTTATTTTATTGGTAATACTTGTGTTTGTGTAGTGGATTTATTCAGTGACAGCATAGTGGTATTAGTCATGTTGTAGTGATGATGGTAGTTGATGTATTATCTGTTACTTGTATACTGTAATAATGGTAGTATCAGTCTCTTTATAATAGATTGGCCAGTAACAGTAATGATGATATTCGCTTCCTGTATACTGGTGTTTTTTGGTAACTATGACAACTATTTAGAGATATACATAATTATCATGCATAGAAAATTGTCTTTCCAGTGCTAATATTATACAGGAAATGTGTAATATTATTTTACATATCCTAAAAATTTCCCTAGGACCCTACTTATATATATTATCACTGCTGTAACCTGTTGTTGCATAATAGATAGATAGATAGATAGATAGATAGATAGATAGATAGATAGGAGATAGATAGATAGATAGGAGATAGATAGATAGGAGATAGATAGATAGATAGATAGATAGATAGATAGATAGATAGATAGATAGGAGATAGATAGATAGATAGATAGATAGATAGATAGATAGATAGGAGATAGATAGGAGATAGATAGATAGATAGATAGATAGATAGGAGATAGATAGATAGATAGGAGATAGATAGGAGATAGATAGATAGATAGATAGATAGGAGATAGATAGATAGATAGATAGGTAGATAGATAGATAGGAGATAGATAGATAGATAGATAGGAGATAGATAGATAGATAGATAGATAGATAGATAGATAGATAGGAGATAGATAGATAGATAGATAGATAGATAGGAGATAGATAGATAGGAGATAGATAGATAGATAGATAGGAGATAGATAGAAGATAGATAGATAGATAGGAGATAGATAGGAGATAGATAGATAGATAGGAGATAGATAGATAGATAGATAGGAGATAGATAGATAGATAGATAGATAGATAGATAGATAGATAGATAGACTTGGCACCATTTCTGTAAATAGAAATGAGTTGCAATACAACACAACATGACCTAAGTGTGATATGGTATGTGGGCTGGAGGGGTGTGAGTGCCAGGGCTGATTTTCAGTCCCAGTCCGGCCCTGCATTTGCCCCATGGACAATCGCACTGCCATGGCTAATGTAGTGAGCCAAATGCAGCAGCTCAACACGTTGGTCCAAGAGCTCGCTGTAAGGGTCCAGGACCAAGAGACGACACCCTGACAATTTACGGTGACCTCCCCAACACCCCCTGAGACGCCTGTCCAGCTTCCTGAGAAGTTCTCGGGGGACAGGAGGAGGTTCCATGCATTCAGGGAGGGGTGCAAACTATTTTTTAGATTGCGCCCCCAGTCCTCGGGTAACGAATTCCAGAGGGTCGGTATTATCATATCCCTTCTCCAAGGGTCACCGCAAGAGTGGGCATTCTCCCTACCTCCCGACTCGCCTGATCTGGAGAATCCCGACCGATTTTTTAGAGCCTTGGGGTTACTTTATGATGATCCTGACAGTGCCGCCAATGCTGAACGTCAGCTGACTGGGCTGAGACAGGGTCGACGTCCCGTGGTGGAGTACTGCTCTGAGTTCAGGCAATGGAGTGGTCTCTCCACGTGGAACGACTCGGCCCTCAGGTTCCAGTTTCGGGTAGGCCTGAATGATCGCTTGAAAGATATGTTGTTGGCGTATTCCACTCCCGACTCGCTAGAGGAGAGCATGACCTTAGCCATTCGTGTGGACCAACGACTTAGGGATCGACAGAGAGAGAGAGGTACCCCCGACTCCCTGAAAAACCCTGTCTCACTGTCTTCTAACCCTAAGTCCTCCCCTCCTGCCTTCCCATCATCAGATGAACCCATGCAAGTAGATGCTACCGATGCCAAAACTCGAAGAGCCCATCGCATGCAGCAGAATCTGTGTTTTATTGTGGGTAAGTAGGACACCAGATCCGACACTGTCCTTCCAGGCAGGGAGCACCGTCGGAAAACTCCAGCGTCTGAGACAGTATCGAGGGGATCTCTCAGGTGCACAGGTAACCCTTAAGAATAAGCTGTTGTTGCCTATTGCTCTGTCTGTGGGAGGGCGAAGTATCAATGGGTACGCTCAGATTGATTCTGGATCTTCCGCTAACTTTATTAACCCTATGTTCTTTTCTGATTTGAAGGTCTGTCCCCTGCTGCTCCCACATTCCGTTAATGTTACTGGAGCAGACTCTGCTCCCTTTGCTCAAGGGGACGTAAGATATGTGACCCCCCCGCCTGGAGGGTAAGGTGGGGTCAGTCCATGTTGAAAGTCTCGACTTGCTTTTGATGCATAACTTATCATCTGACGTAATTTTGGGTCTACCATGGTTGGAGATGCATAATCCAGTGTTTGATTGGACCAACAGGGAATTGGTGCGGTGGGGGCCTGGTTGTGCTTCCCATTGTATTGCAGTGACTCTCGCGGAATGCTCCCCGAGGGAAGGAGAGATTCCGGAATTTTTGATGGATTATGCAGATGTATTTGATGAAAAGGCGGTCGAGGGGTTACCACCCCACAGACCATATGACTGTTCCATAGACCTACTTCCTGGTGTCAGATACCCTCGAGGTCGTATTTTTAACTTTTCCTGCCCAGAGAGGGAAGCTATGCAGGAGTACATTAAGGACAGCCTATGTAAGGGTCACATACGCCCCTCCTCTTCTCCCATGGGGGCAGGTTTCTTTTTTGTAGGTAAAAAAGACGGTGGGCTTCGGCCTTGTATAGACTACCGGGAGTTGAATAAATTTACGGTGAAAAATCAACACCTGTTACCCCTCATTCCTGATCTATTTAACCAGATTGTCGGTGCCAACTGGTTCTCGAAGATCGACCTACGGGGGGCATATAACCTGATTAGGATCCGGGAGGGGGACGAGTGGAAAACCGCCTTCAATACCCCAGAGGGTCATTTTGAATATCTCGTGATGCCCTTTGGGTTATGTAATGCCCCAGCGGTCTTCCAGCACTTGTAAATGACCTATTTCGTGAGCATTTGGGTAAATTCCTGGTTGTCTACCTAGATGATATTTTGGTTTTTTCGCTCGATTGGGAGTCTCACATGTTACAAGTACGTACTGTAATGGAGCTACTGAGACAGAATAAACTGTGTGCCAAATTATCGAAATGCCAGTTTGGGATTCAGGAGGTATCATTTCTGGGTTACTATATTACCCCAAATTCTTTTCGCATGGACCTCCTTAAGGTAAGTGCCATCGAAAAGTGGGAGCGACCCAGCAGCCTAAAAGCTCTGCAAAGGTTCCTGGGGTTCGCCAACTATTATCGGAAATTTATTAAAGATTTTTCCTAGGTGGCAAAACCTCTTACGGATTTGACAAGGAAGGGGGCGGACCTGGTCAACTGGTCTCTCAAGGCTATTAAGGCATTCGACAAACTTCGGCAAAGTTTTACAGTAGCTCCAGTGCTGATTCAGCCTGATGTCGAGCGTCCATTCATAGGTGGGGGTGGGGGCAGTGTTATCCCAGGGTCCTAACACCCTTACTAACCTTCGTCCTGTTGCATATTTCTCCAGAAAATTCTCCCAGGTTGAGGGTAATTACGATGTTGGCAATAGAGAACTATTGGCCATTAAAATGGCATTTGACGAGCGGAGACATTTCCTGGAAGGTGCCAAACATAAGGTTGTTGTGTTAACTGACCATAAAAATCTGGTATATCTGGATAGTGCTAAACGCCTCACACCACGTCAAGCCAGGTGGGCGCTGTTCTTTTCCAGGTTTAACTTTGAGATCCGATATCGGCCTGGTTCCAGAAATGTCAAGGCTGACGCTCTGTCCCGCAGTTTCGGCACTGAAAATCCTCCTAGGAACCAGTCCGATACTATTTTGAGTCCTGGTGTGGTAGTGTCCTTCCTACAACAGGACCTAGTGTCCCAGATTGTTGAGAGTCAGTCCCTGGCACCCCGTTAAACCTTGTTTGTTCGTCCCTCCTAATCTCCGTCTCCGAGTCTTGGAGGAGATGCATAGCTCTGTATTGGCTGGTCACCCAGGAGTGGCTGGAACCAGGTACTTGCTCTCACAACACTATTGGTGGCCCTCCTGGGCCCGTGATGTTAAGGCTTTTGCTGACTCATGTGAAACTTGTGCCAGGTCCAAGGTCCCTCGAAGGCCACCGGAGGGTTTATTGCGACCTCTGCCGGTTCCTACGAGACCATGGACACACATATCTATGGATTTTATAACGGATCTACCATTATCCAGGGGTAAGACTGTCATTTGGGTAGTGGTGGACCGATTTTCCAAGATGTGTCATCTCATTCCACTGTCCAAATTACCCAATGCCCGCACTTTAACTACGTTGTTTATTAATCATATCTTGCGGTTACATGGTATTCCGGAAAATGATGTTTCTGATAGGGGTGTCCAGTTTGTGGCTAGGTTTTGGAGACAATTCTGTGAAAGGTTCGGTATCTCACTGTCCTTCTCGTCAGTCTTCCATCCACAGACGAATGGGAAGACCGAGAGAATTAACCAATCATTGGAACAGTTTCTGAGGTGTTTTGTGGCTGATGCCCAGGATAAATGGAGAGACTTTGTTGCTTTAGCCGAGTTTGCCTTGATAAATCATGAACAACGCTCCCTCGGTATGTCACCGTTTTTCTGTAATTTTGGTTTTAATCCTAGATTTTCCTCCACTCATGCCGCTGAGTCAGTCAATCCTTCTGCTGAAGCCTTATTTTCTAAACTGTGCACAGTTTGGGCCCAAGCTCATCAGAGCTTGGTTAAAGCCCAAGAGCAATACAAAAAACAGGCTAATAAAAGACGCATACCTGGTCATCAATACCTGGTAGGAGAAAAGGTCTGGTTGTCCACAAAGAACCTCAGGTTAAGAGTTCAATCTGGTAAACTGGCTCCTAAGTATATTGGACCATACACTATTCTGGAGGTGATCAATCCGGTTTCTTTTAGATTAAAGCTGCCTGCATCATTTCGCATACATAATGTATTCCACAAAGCACTGCTAAAAAAGTATATTCCTCCAGTTGCGCCGACTCCTCCTCCCGCTCCCTTGGTCATCCAGGGGGAGTTGGAGTATGAGGTAGAAAGAATTCTGAATTCCCGCTGGGTACAAGGGTCACTACAGTACCTGGTCCATTGGAAAGGGTTTGGTCCAGAAGAACGTACGTGGGTTCCCAGCAGGGATATGCATGCGCCACGCCTGATTAGGCAGTTCCATGCTGATAATCCAGCGAAGCCTGGCCCTTTAAGTAAGGGTCCGGAGGCCCCTCCTGAAGGGGGAGGTAGTGTCAGCAACTTACCTCACCTCGATCCAGCGGCGTCCGTTCCCAGCTCGGCTCCGGACGTCACGGAGACCCGACGGCGTCCCTAGCAACCAGGGACGCTGCGGGCTCCATTCAGTCGGCCGCTCAGCTGAGCGGTGTTTTGCACGCAGAGTGAGTGACAGACTCTGCTGCCACTCACTATGCAGTGTGTCAGCTGTACTGCATAAAGACTCAGGAGTCCGGACCAATAATGTTCTGGTCCGGGCTCCTGGTCTAGTACTTAAAGAGCCAGCGGTCATTTACTGATCGCTGGCTATTAGGTTAACTCCTGGTCCCAGCTCTTCCCGGTCTATTCCTGCGTTCCCCGTCCTACTCCCTTCTGCCTGTTTTCTCGTGTTACTGACCCTCCGCCTGACCTGTGACTATTCTTTGCTTGCCGATTCTGTACTGCGTTGCTCGTGTGGTTTGACTGGCTTTGTTCACTACTCTCTATTGTGTTTTGTCCGTCTGTTGTGTTTTGGGTCCCCCATACTCAGTGCAGGGAACGTCTTTGTGGTTGTCCGCGACCGCCTAGGGTTGACTGAGGCAATTAGGCAGGGACAGTGGGTGGATTCAGATCAGGGCCCACTGTCTGGTTTGTATGTCCTCTCCTGACACATACATCAACAAATTTGTCCTTTTGTTATAGTCCCAGTACTGTAGCTACTATAGTTTGGCTGGTTTAGCGAAATTCATTAAGAATAAACTTGCAAATCTTAACGTGTTTGACCCAAAATTTGCAATGCTCAAAAAATTAATTTTTGGCTGCTTCACTCATCTCCAATTATAATGAAATCCCATCGTTAGATAACTACGTGGAAAGACAAATGTATTACACTATATCCTCTTTCATATGATTTTACTCTGTGATAGGAATATGGTGAGGTCATTGATCTAGGCGGTTTACCAATATTGTTATATCCAGACACCGACAGCAATTATTTCCTTATAAACTCTTCACCAATAATCCAATTACATAGGATGGCTTCACCAATAGTTATGGTAATGGAACATCATAAGTAGATAGATAGATAGATAGATAGATAGATAGATAGATAGATAGATAGAGGACATATATAATTCTTTTGATATGAATATGCTATGAAATCTTCCTACAGATTCTGACACCTGCAATAAATGTCCAAGTGATGAATGGCCGAATGAGAAGAGAGACCGATGTCTTCCCAAAGTCCTGGACTTCATCTCTTACCACAATGACACAATGGCTTCTGTATTCTCCTGTGTCTCGCTCTTCGGATGTCTTGTGACCGGCTCCATATTGAAAATATTTATCTCCTACCGGGACACTCCTATTGTTAGAGCTAATAACCGGAACCTGAGTTATCTCCTCCTGGTCTCCATCATCCTCAGCTTCCTCTCCGTCTTCTTATTTCTTGGTCGTCCCAGTGATGTCACTTGTAGATTACGTGAAACCAGTTTTGGAGTCTTCTTCTCAATTGCTGTCTCTTCACTTCTCGCCAAGACTGTGATGGTTTGTGTTGCTTTTAAGTCCACCAAGCCTGGAAGCCCCTGGAGGAAATGGCTGAGTGTGAAGCTTCCCTATACCATAGTGTTGTTGTGTTCATCCATTCAGGTTATAATCTGTGTTATCTGGTTGTCCATCTCTCCACCATTCCAGGACCTGGACACTCAGTCTTATCCTGGGATCATCCTCATTCAGTGTAATGCAGGGTCAGATATCTGGTTCTACTCCATGTTGGGGTATCTGGGGTTCCTGGCAGTGGTGAGCTTTGTTCTGGCTTTCATGGTGAGGACATTACCGGACACTTTCAATGAGGCCAAGTACATCACCTTCAGCATGCTGGTGTTCTGCAGTGTCTGGATCGCCATGATCCCGGCTTATCTGAGCACCACAGGGAAATCCATGGTGGCTGTGGAGGTCTTCGCAGTGATGGCGTCCAGTGCTGTACTGTTAGGATGTGTGTTTCTCCCCAAATGTTTTATAATTTTATTTAGGTCTGAAATGAACAGAAAAACCGACCTGCTGGGGAAAAGGAAGGAATGACTGGGAAATATCACACTGCCTGATAATAGGGATTTATTGTGAACATTACACTTACATTATCAAGACCCCTGCAATAAGCTCACTTGGAAAATGTCTTAGTTTTTTTTTTTTGTTTGTTTGTTTTTTTTACTTTTATGTAAAATAGATAAGCAGACAAATTGTGAAAAAACGTTTAATAACTAAACTTTCTGACTGATAAAAAAAATTCCATTACTGTTACCACCACTCACTGTTACCCTCTGGTTTTCTGGTTCTCCCAGCTTCATTTGTCATCTTAATCCCAAAGGAACTAACCTCTCAGCCAGTCAATGAATGCAAATATGTTCCGCCTCAGTTACTGACTTACTGAGCAGGCATTTCTGAGCCGGGTCATGATGTCAACTCACCGGTAGATCCAGGGGACCGGCTGAGGACCATGAGTTGTTGCGCTGCTGCTACGGGGTTATGAGTACAGGTAAGTATTCCTTAATTCAGTGTTTATCAAACTTTTTCTACGGGAGCTTCACCCAACCGACCAAGGCAATGCCTGGGCCTCACCAGACTGACCAAGAGGGTGCCTGGGCCTCACCATTTGTGGTGAAAGTCCATTTAAAAGTTGAAAATAGTGCTAGGGCTAGCTTTCACCTGTCTCCCAAGCTCAATATGCTAATAAAGCAAGTACAAAATAAATTTACCCCTTAAAGAGAACCTGTCACCGGGGACGCGGGCACAGAGCCCGCCCGACCCCCCGGTGCAGCTCCCGGATACTTACCCTTTGCGATGAGTCCCGTTCCTGGAGCCGGTCCCGGGACGAAGATATCAGCGCCCGAAGCCATGCGCGCGCGCCGCTGAAATGAGTCCGACGCTCAAAGAGAATGACGGAGTCGTCATTCTCAATGGGCATCCGACTCATCTCTGCTCATTTTCATTCAGTGCACGCACGGCTTCAGGCGCTCATATCTTTGTCCTGGGACCGGCTCAAGGAACGGGCGGGCTCTGTGCCCGCGTCCCCGGTGACAGGCTCCCTTTAAGGTCCGTGGGCATACATTTACGCCCTCACTGCCTGGGCCTTAATACAGGAGGACGTAAATGTACGCCCTGTCGCTGTCCCGGGCTATTGAGCGAACTCACGAGCTGAGCCCGCTCTATAGAGGGCGAGGATCGGCTGCTATCTGCAGCCAGGCCCTCACCCTCAATGGCGGCCGCCCGCCATTAACCCCTTAGACACCGCGATCGCACTGTGACCGCAGCGTGTAACTTTGCTTATGTAATAACGTATTAAAACTAGATTTGCATTTCCAGGGAAATACATAGTGCTTGAAAAGAGCGCCCCTTTACCAGTGACTTCCAGAGCGCCCCTTTACCAGTGACTTCCTCTAAACTTTAATCCTGGGTGCCGTCCCTTTAAGAGCGACTTGGGTCCCATCCCTTTAAGAGCAACTTGGCTCCCGTCCCTTTAAGAGCGACATGGGTCCCTTTAGGAGCAAGCCGGGTCGCTTTAAGAGCCACGTGGGTCCCTTCGCTCTTAAGGGGACCCATTTCGCTCTTAAAGGGACCCAGATCGCACTTAAAGGGACCCAGGTTGCTATTAAAGGGACCCAGATCGCTCTAAAAGGGACCCAGATTGCTCTTAAAGGGACCCAGATCGCTCTTAAAGGGACCCAGGTCGCTCTTAAAGGGACCAATTTCGCTCTTAAAGGGACCAACTTCACTCTTAAAGGGACCCATTTCGCTCTTAAAGGGACCCAGGTCACTCTTAAAGGGACCAATTTCACTCTTAAAGGGACCAACTTCACTCTTAAAGGGACCCAGGTCGCTCTTAAAGGGACCCATTTCGCTCTTAAAGGGACCCAGGTCGCTCTTAAACGGACATATTTCGCTCTTAAAGGGACCCAGGTCACTCATAAAGGGACCCAGGTTGCTCTTAAAGGAATCCGGGTCGCTCTTAAAGGGACCCATTTTGCTCTTAAAGGGACCCATTTTGCTGTTAGAGGGACATATTTCGCTCTTAAAGGGACCAATTTCACTCTTAAAGGGACCCAGGTCGCTCTTAAAAGAAATTATTTTGCTCTTAAAGGGACATATTTCGCTCTTAAAGGGACATATTTTGCTCTTAAAGGGACCCAGGTCGCTCTTAACCCCTAGACGACCCAGGACGTAGAGTTACGTCATGGAAGTCTGTCACCAGACGACCCTGGACATAACTGTACGTCCCGGGTGTTTCTCCGGCTATAAAGCGCGCTCCGGAGCGGATCGCGCTTCATAGCAGGTGGGGGCTGGCTGCAATCAGCAGCCAGGACCTCACCGGTAATGACACGCTGCAGTGATCGCGCTGCCGCTTGTCATTAACCCCTTAAACGCCGCGATCATTTAAGTGTAAGTGACAGGGGGAGTCCCCTGTCACTTACCGATCGGGACCCCGCAGTGTGACTGCACAGGCAGGCTCAATGAGCAGATCGCCGATAACACTGATCAATGCTATGCCTATGACATAACAATGATCAGTGTAAAAATCAAAGTAGTGAATGTAAAAAAAAAAAAAGTTAAAAACACTAATACACTACCCCAAAGACCCTCCCCCAATAAAAGTTGAAATTACCCATCCCATTATATAAATAAAACATATAAAAATAAATAAACATATAATATACCGTAGCGTGCGTAATTGTCCGATCTATTAAAATATAATAAGCGTCATTGCGAATGGTGAACGGCGTACACGAAAAGAGGGAAAAAAGTGTGCGGATTACAGATTTGATGTTACATTAAAAAAAATCATAAAAAGTGATCAAAACGTCCGATCTTCACAAATATGATATTAATAAAAACTAGAGATCATGGCAGAAAAAATTACGCCCCATACAGCCCCGTAGGTGACAAAATAAAACCGTTATAAGCGTCACAATAGGCCCATTTTATTATTAACTAATTGCCAAAAAAAGGGATTTCATAATATATATATATATATATATATATATATATATATAACATTAGAGAATCTGTGTAACCTGCATATGGTTGTGTTCGGACTGACCTATAGAGTAATAGTGTCATGTCGCTGTTACCATATAGTGCATTACGTAGACACAGGAACCCCCCAAGTTACCATATTGCATTCTTTTTTACGATTTCACCTATTTATATCTTCATAAATAATATATTTGGGATTCCGTCATACATGTTATGGTAAAATGAAAGACGCTATTACACAGTACAACTATTCCTGTAAAAAACAAGCACTTACATGGCCTGTAGATAGAAAACTGAAAGTGCTGGAGTTCTTAGAAGGGGAGGAGGGAAAAACGAAAGCACAATGATCAAAATTTGCGCAGTCCACTGGGTCATTTTGGGCCTGGTCCTCAAAGGGTTAAAGGGACCCAGGTTGCTCTAAAAGGGACCAATTCTGCTCTTAAAGGGACCAATTTTGCTCTTAAAAGGGACCCAGGTCGCTCTTAAAGGGACCCATTTTGCTCTTAAAGGGACCCAGGTCGCTCTTAAAGGGACCCATTTTGCTCTTAGAGGGACATATTTCACTCTCAAAGGGACCAATTTCACTCTTAAAAGGGACCAATTTCACTCTTAAAGGGACCAATTTCACGCGTAAAGGGACCCATTTCGCTCCTAAAGAGACCCAGGTCGCTCTTAAAAGGACCCATTTTGCTCTTAAAGGGACATATTTCGCTCTTAAATGGACATGTTTTGCTCTTAAAGGGACCCAGGTCGTTCTTAAAGGAACCCATTTCACTCTTAAAGGGACCCAGATCTTTCTTAAAGGGACCCAGGTTGCTATTAAAGGGACCCAGAGCAATCTTAAAGGGACCCATTTCACTCTTAAAGAGACCCAGATCGCTCTTAAATGGAACCAGGTCACTCTTAAAGGGACCAATTTCACTCTTAAAGGGACCCATTTCACTCTTATAGGGACCCATTTCGCTCTTAAAGGGACCCAGGTCGCTCTTAAAGGGACCCAGGTCGCTCTTAAAGGGACATATTTCGCTCTTGAAGGGACATATTTTGCTCTTAAAAGGACCCATTTCGCTCTTAAAGACATGGGTCCCATACCTTTTGGAGTGACTTGGGTCCCTTTAAGAGCAACATGCATCCCGTCCGTTTAAGAGCAACTTGGGTCCCGTCCCTTTAAGAGAGTTTTGGATCCCTTTAAGAGCTACATGGGACCCTTTAAGAGCGACTTGGGTCCTATCCCTTTAAGAGCGACTTGGGTCCCGCCCCTTTAAGAGTGACTTGGCTCCCTTTAAGAACGACTTGGGTGCCTTTAAGAGCGACATGGCTCCTGTCCCTTTAAGAGCGACTTGGGTTCCTTTAAGAGCGGCTTGCGTTCCTTTATGGGCGACCTGGGTACTTATAATGGTAAAGATCATTGCTCGGTTACCATGACAATCTTACTCAGTGAGACAAAATCGTTAAGGACCTTCCATATATTACATCTTCAATTGGCCAATAGTGGACATGTGACTGTGGATGGTGTGATACATTGCCTGACGAGACCTTAGAGTTCCTATTGGCTGCTATATTTCAGCTATTTGCATATGTGCTGTGATTGGCTGTTAGCTGTTAGAGTGCGGCCATTATTTGCAATGGGCCATTATTTTCTATGGGAAATTTGGGGTCTTTAAACGTAAATTTCTTAAAAATGACAAATCCGATCAAAACGAAAAATAGATAGCACACCTCACACAGCCGAGGGCTTTGAAACGCAGTTTGAACGGAGTGTGTGCACAAAGCGGTTCGGGCTGTATTACGCGCAGAAAAATGGCTGGAAGAAGAAACGGAAGAAGAAGAAGAAGAATACGGATTACAATATAGGGATTTTCAAGCACTATAAAAATACATTTTGGACGGAGTTGTCCCTCTTGGGGTGAAGGGGGGAGGTAGGGGGGGTTGAGGAAGGTGAACAGTCAGTAATGTTTGTTGGCCAAATTAGCTGTAACGTGAGGATCACGAGTAAGGCAGCCTAACATGAAGCCTGTCCTGTGCGCCAGACTGCTACCGGGCAGGACTTGCAGAACATATGCATTCCAATTAGCATAGCTACTACCCTCAACAGTGTCCTCAACATGTTCCTGCTCCTGTTCATGCTACATCTCATCTCCCCACCACTACCACCACCACCACCATCCAATCAGCATTGAGAAATTGAAAAGAGGGTGGCCTGGTTATCAATCATTGTACTATTTTGATCTATCTTCTGGCTCCCATTAAACAGTTCCTTGTTGTGGGATGGGATTATGTCAAGACAAATCCTGAATAACTTGACCACTTAGGCACAAGGATCAATACAATAGTGGTTTACACTTCGAGATGGTTGCCAGTTACATAAGGAGGATAATGATGGCTGTACTCTAGTTATCTGTCTTGGATAGAACAGTCTCTTAGACTTGCTTGGACTTGACTTATACAGAGCACTAAAAACCTACCTAGGAGACCTGTCCGAGAAGTACAGAATCTGTCGGGGGACTAAGAAGATGATAATCATACTCACAGCTTTTCAATGCTGCCTCTTACCAGAAGAGATCATGGAGTGAGATCTAGGAACATGGGAACCCTTGAGATTACACAAGACGGACTTCAGTGAGTTGACTCAGCTACTTGCTGCTTTTCCAAACACTGGGATCAATTCTTTGAGACTTTAGGATTTCCTGATACAAACAATCAGTTCCAGCAGATGCTGACAGGTGTATTCTCCTATACTGGTAGTTGTCTAAGTCGTGAGGCACACACAGGAGCAAAGTATAGACTAATTTTCTTCTCCACTTCTAGTCCACTACTCTCCACTGGTTAGTAAGTGCCTTAAATGGAATTTTTCAGCTCCCGGGTCCTACCTAAGGTGCTGACAGTGTGCTGTAGCTGGCAGTCCCCTAGTGAGCATGGTGCCTTTTGGTAGTTTGTACGTGATGTGAATTAAGCACAATCCTACTGTAATAAAGTGTAAAAGAGGAGTTATTTGTGCCACACTCTGGCACATCTCACCACTCCTTTCTCCTCTTCATAACTAATCAATGCTGCCCGGCCTCCTGTTTCCTGTTAGCCAGTGTCCCTGATTGCGGATCAGACCTTTTTTTATGTTTCTTTCAGATATAACCTGCCTACAGAGAACTGATCTGCAATCAGAGACACTGGCTGACAGCTGAGTGAGCAGGAGGCTGGGCAGCATTGATTGTCAATAAAGGAGAGGGAGGATGAAGGAGTGGAAAGGGGTGCCAGAGTGCGGCACAAACAACTCTTTTTTACGCCGGACTTATAAATGTCCCCACATCTCTGGCGCTACGGAGATTTATGTAAAGGCGGACTGCCTCTACATAAATCCCGTGCGCGTCGGTGTGCACAGCCGAAAACCTACGGCACCTGAAAGGTGGAGTAGGTTTTTCGGCGTATCTTTCAGTTTAAAAAATGATGAATCGCACAGACTATGAGTCCGCTGCTAGCTAGATGGTTGTCACGGTTTAGGCACAAGTGATCACAGCTGGAAACCGAGCTCCTGACCGAGCGGAGACTAGGCATGCAATTCTTCATTGTCCTTAGTCAGGGCACCAATTATCACACCAATGCCAAGGTTCAGAAACAACGGTAGCTGTATATTTATTGTAACGGTGGTAACTAGTAGTAACAGTCTCTCCAGATGCAACCGGGAATAAGGCAATCTTGAACAAAGCAGATTAATGGGTGATGCTGCAATAGGCTGTGGGCGTAGCATGCCAAATGATGGGAGTAGTAGTGATAATGAAGATGAAATGCTGGGTGGAATGAGACTTAGATGAAATATTTGCAGTAGATGAAATGGAGTGATGAAGAAGATAACGGAAAACGACACCCAGATGAGGATCTTAAAACTTGAGACAGGAACACAGCCAGTGGACTGTAGCAGCAGAGCACACTGACCTCTCTCCTGGCAGTGGAGAGAGACCACACACACATCCTTCTTCCCAGAAGGTGGAAAGAAGACTCAAGAACAGCAGCAGCAACACACCCTGTCCCCTGGAAGGTAGGAGACAGGACTGAGGTAGAACAGGAAGTCACATGGTAACCCCAGCCAAAGCTCGATGGCTATTGGGGGTACCATGGTAACGGGGCACGGTCACGTGATACACCAGCCTTTGCATCATCACCATTAGGGCATATACAGAAGAATATACATGAGACATGAGCATAACAGTAAACCTGAATACTGCAGGGGGCTACACAATACACAGTTGCAGTGGACCATAGCTTTCCAGAACAGGAATGGTGATAATAAAGATGTAGAGATAAAGTGACAGATAAATAGCCTGTTCTGGGACACTGCATACCTCCCCACTAATAATGAGCCGACCTCGGCGAACCACAAGTCGAGGTAGATGTGGATGAATGAACATAAAGGACCAAGACAACAAGACAAGAGGAAGAAATGTGAGTATGAGTGAGTATGTAGGTGTGTGTTAACCACGCTCAAGGCACAGGTGACAAGAGAAAATATGAAGAGAAAGAAAAACCCTAGTGGCAGGACTTTACCTAGGGGTGCCTAACGTACTCTGGTTACAGGTAGTTAGCGCGTGGACCATCTGACATGTAAGTCAGGACTACTTAACTGCTGGCGGGTGACCCTCAGAATTCCAGTCAGTTTGGAGAGTAGGTTTCCAATGAAATACGTTACCGTACTGGAGAAGAACGTGAAGACCTGTGTAATGCCTTGGGTGTCTGTGTGAAGTGACTTGAACACCTGAAGGAGGAAAAAGACGAAAATAATAAAAGCAAACACTCATTTAGAGGACTCCATACATATCAATCAATCATACAACACAAGTATTCCATAGGCCAAACACACGAAAAGGTATCCAAGGTGCAGTATGTATGGACAAGTGTTAATGTTGAGTTTGACTATGTGTAGCAACTACTGTGTGTTGGGACAAAACAGGGATGAACAAACAATGGAGACACAAGGAAGGGAAACATAGAAGACAAGAACACTGTGAGGTCTTGAAGAACACTGGCTCAGAGGAATCTTTCCAGAGGAGAATACCACAATACAATATATGAAGAAAATAGAATACCCTTTTGGGGAAATACACTCTTTGGAAAATATACTCTTTAGAAAATAGACTTTCTCTGAGGCTATACATACATAAACTAGCTTCCTACTCAGAGGAGGAGGAAAAATATCTGACTTTGGCACGAAAATATACTCTATGAGAAGATATACTTTTTCAAAAGACATAATTTACTCTGAGACTATCTAACTGACTTTTCTGCTCACTCAGAGGAAGGAAATATATATATGACTCTGATATGAAAATAACCTTTGACTACTGAAGTGCAATAATAAACTTCTGACAATCACATAAACGTGAAAGTGCTTTAGGAAGAACTGGGTAAGTGTCTCTGTTATGGTAGAGTCTCTTTCAGGCAATTAGACCATCGTCCATATGAAAGGCTCTGGGACAGGCACAAAATGGTTTAGCAACTTGAGTGTCCTTATATAGCTGGATGAGGAACAAGGAAGCTTGGTCAAGACCTCCAGGTGCAGATCTTGAACGTTGCAGAGAACTTTTCAAACTTAAAACAGAACAGTTACATGAACAGTTAGGAACTTTGGTCTCTGTAGCGAATTCAATGAGAGGGTGCAGGGGAATCCCCAGTAGGCTTCTTCTTCTTTTTCCATGGGTAGTAGAAGCGTTGAGGGCCTGAAGCAGAAGCATCGCTGGATGCAGTGGTGACCACAATGCTAGGCGTCACTGTGGTGATGGGGGAAAATGATGGGAGCCACGTGGTTTGTCACTGAGGTGGTCGAGCAGGCGGCTTTAGCCACAGCAGTGGGAGCTGTAGAAGGGGCCGCAGTAGTAGCTGATCCTGTAGCCTTGAAAGCAGCAGTAATAGAACCCAGAGGTTTAAAATCCTGCCAATCCTTTTCCCAATCTTCCGAGGGGGTCGGCAGAAAAGGCCTTTGGACTGGATTCTAAGGCCTGGTGACAGCTGCAGCCCATGGACCTTTTGGGGACCCCACTAGGGTATATTCCACAATCTCCCCAACTGTGGGGTTGTTCAAGTAGGCTGGCTGATAGTCCCTCATCACAGCCCTCCTTTTGACTAGCACCAACAGTCCAGTGTAGGAGTCCATGAGTAGCCCATAGCCCCGACGTTTGTCAAATTTAGTAACGGTTCCCCTCCTTCTTTCCCGAGGGGCTGCGCCTGGCCTGGGTCGCTCTAGCTTCCAGATGAAGAGCCGCTCGGATGCGGCATTAGACTCCAGGTATGGGGTGTAGGGATGACCCCAGAGTAGGGCGTAATCTGGATAGGGCAGGCAGGAGGCGGTTCCGGCACTAGGCCGGGTTTGGCAGGGGGTACCTCACTGGCACTGGGAGCTGTGGTGGTTTTCCAGGCAAAAGTAGAGGCCTCAGGTACCATAGTGGCCATAGTGGGAGCAGTTTTAGTGGCAGGCGGCAAGAGGGAGAGGGCCCGCTGGATGTCATCCACGATCTGCATCACTTTGGGCTCCTGCCCGAACACCCATTGCGGCAGCGGTGGGGAGTCGTGCCCAGGAGGCCGCCATAGGCCCGGAGAGATAGGACCTTTTCTAAAAGTCTTTTCCCCGGGATCAGGGTTAAGAGGTACCTGAGGAGACTCGTCCAGAATCCGGTCGTCCTCGGAGGAGAGGCATGGCCCGGTGGAGAACGTGTACTTAGAAGAACAGGAGGATTCAGGGCTCGAGGGGCTGCTCAGGCCGGAAGAGACTTCCTTGCTTGCGCCGAGGCTGCTTAGGGTAGAGGCCCGGCTCCGGTCCCCGTCCTCGGACCGAGTAGATCCCCAGCTGCTGTCGCTGTCTGAGGGCAGCAGGGCCAGCAGGCATGCCGGATCGAGCTCGGGTAAGGCTGTGGAAGACTCCGGCGGCGCAGGTGCAGCAGTAGCAGGTAAGCACTCTGTGCAGGACGCCATCTTGCTGCGCACTGGCGTGATCTTGAGGACCTGGGAGGAGGCTGAGCGCAGAGGCTGAAGTTCCGGCCCAGTAGTCTGCCCAGCAACAGTGACGTCATCCGGCACAGGCAGCCAATCAGGAGGATCCATGGTAAAGTCTATGGTGCCGGGTGATTCCCGCGCTTGGGCAGCATGGCAATTAACCCCCTCCCCTCCGGGGTATGGCGCAGTTACAAATAATAGGAGACAGCAGCCATCTTGCACACTGTTTAGGGCCTTGAGCACCTCGATTACGCCCATAGTGATATGACAAAGTCTTTCTGGGGATCTGTAGTGTACCTTGAGAATGCTGACAGTCGACACAACGTAGTTGGAATCCTGTTCATGACGCCAAAATGCGATGCCCGGGCCCCTAAGGGCCACTCTGCCGAGAGATGTTGTGGTGGGCAGGAACCGGGGCAGCTGCTAGCTAGATGGTTGTCACGGTTTAGGCAAGAGGGATCACAGCTGGAAACCGGGCTCCTGACCGAGCGGAGACTAGGCATGCGATTCTTCGTTGTCCTTAGTCAGGGCACCAATTATCACACCAATGCCAAGGTTCAGAAACAACGGTAGTTGTATATTTATTGTAACGGTGGTAACTAGTAGTAACAGTCTCTCCAGATGCAACCGGGAATAAGGCAATCTTGAACAAAGCAGAGTAATGGGTGATGCTGCAATAGGCTGTGGGCGTAGCATGCCAAATGATGGGAGTAGTAGTGATAATGAAGATGAAATGCTGGGTGGAATGAGACTTAGATGAAATACTTGCAGTAGATGAAATGGAGTGATGAAGAAGATAACGGAAAACGACACCCAGATGAGGATCTTGAAACTTGAGACAGGAACACAGCCAGTGGACTGTAGCAGCAGAGCACACTGACCTCTCTCCTGGCAGTGGAGAAAGACCACACACACAACCTTCTTCCCAGAAGGTGGAAAGAAGACTCAGGAGCAGCAGCAGCAACACACCCTGTCCCCTGGAAGGTAGGAGACAGGACTGAGGTAGAACAGGAAGTCACATGGTAACCCCAGCCAAAGCTCGACGGCTATTGGGGGTACCATGGTAACAGGGCACGGTCACGTGATACACCAGCCTTTGTATCATCACCATTAGGGCAAATATAGAAGAATATACATGAGACATGAGCATAACAGTAAACCTGAATACTGCAGGGGGCTACACAATACACAGTTGCAGGGGACCATAGCTTTCCAGAACAGGAATGGTGATAATAAAGATGTAGAGATAAAGTGACAGATAAATAGCCTGTTCTAGGACACTGCAGATGAAGGCATGACAGGCTTATGCAGTTACTGAAACACCTCCGTCTGTTCACTGATCAAAATGGGAAGAAAGGGGGGGGGGGAGTGCAGGGGGAGATAGCCCGGCATCCTGCAGGGGGAGGGGGGATATTCATCACAATTACTAACTTACCTCTCCTCCTCTCATTACGCCAACGGTGAGCGTTGACAGCGGCCATGGGAACCTCACCCGAAGTTATTTTCCCCTGGGAACAAAGGCTGCGTACTCAGTGACAATCAGTGACAGGCGAGGTATCCCGCCCCTGTCACTGATAACTGAGCGGCCAGTCCATTAACCGTGTCATGACGTGGACACCCCGGAGATCCTGGGCCGGTCCTGCTGCTCACCAAGGGCACAAGGAGAGGTAAATTAGTAATTGTGATCAATTCTCCCCTCCCCACGTTCTAGAATACGCCCGACTTCTCCAAGGTATAGCCAAGGTTAAAAGTAGATCCTCCATCCAGACCATAAAGGTATAGAAATTTACAGTGGTACCTCGCTTCTCAAACTTTATTGGTTCTGGAAGACAGTTTGAGAATGGAGCAGTTTGAGAACCGAGGTATCATTGTATTTCAAACAAATCCACAGGTAATGCGTTTCCCGACTGCTAGAGTCTCTTCCTCAAACCTGAAGGATCATACACATACATATCTATATCATAAAAATGAAAGTCTGTCTGTCTATCTGTCTGTCTGTCTGTCCCGGATAGACTTCCAAACCGCTGAACCTTTTGACCCCAAATTTGGCGCACAGATACATTGGGTGCCCGGGAAGGTTTTAGCGAAGGTCCCGTCCCCGGCAGATGTACAGGAGGGGAGGTGGAGGGGGAAGAGCGGCGCCCCATAGAGATGAATGGGAAAATCTCCACACTGCACACAGTTGATATAATTAGCTGCAGCAGACACGGCAGTTGGAGCCTTAGCAACCAATAGGATTACTGCTTTCATTTTCAAAGGAATTGGTTGCTAAGGCAGCTGCCTCACAACATCCACAGTAATAAATACAGTAATGGAGCCTTCACACCTACCGAATCCACAGCGGATTTCACGCTGCGAATTTGCAGCGAAATCCGCTGCAGATCCAGAGTTGTTCAACCCTATGACACTACATACTCGCAGTGTCATACATACTATTGACATCCCGCTGCAAGTATGTAAATTAACCCTCTTGGGGGAGGACGTCCAGAGCCATGAGGAGAGAGCCATGCCCGGCAGCAGCAGCACAGCGCTGAGCACAGCTGAGATGGAGATGGCGATGTATTAGAGCTGAGATAGAGAAGGCGATGTATCAGAGCTGAGATAGAGAAGGCGATGTAGCAGAGCTGAGATAGAGAAGGCGATGTAGCAGAGCTGAGATAAAGATGTAGCAGAGCTGAGATAGCGATGGCGATGTAGCAGAGCTGAGATAGCAATGGTGATGTAGCAGAGCTGAGATAGAGAAGGCGATGTAGCAGAGCTGAAATAGCGATGGCAATGTAGCAGAGCTGAGATAAAGATGTAGCAGAGATGAGATAGCAACGGTGATGTAGCAGAGCTGAGATAGCAACGGTGATGTAGCAGAGCTGAGATAAAGATGTAGCAGAGCTGAGATAGCGATGGTGATGTAGCAGAGCTGAGATAAAGATGAAGCAGAGCTGAGATAGCGATGGTGATGTAGCAGAGCTGAGATAGCAATGGCGATGTAGCAGAGCTGAGATAGCGATGGCGATGTAGCAGAGCTGAGATAGAAATGGTGATGTAGCAGAGCTGAGATAGCAATGGCGATGTAGCAGAGCTGAGATAGCGATGGCGATGTAGCAGAGCTGAGATAGCAATGGTGATGTAGCAGAGCTGAGATAGCGATGGTGATGTAGCAGAGCTGAGATAGCGATGGCGATGTAGCAGAGCTGAGATAGCGATGGCGATGCAGCAGAGCTGAGATATCGATGGCAATGTAGCAGAGCTGAGATAGCGATGGCGATGTAGCAGAGCTGAGATAGTGAAGGCGATGTAGCAGAGCTGAGATAGTGATGGCAATGTACTGGGTGAGTTGGAGCGGATGTCGGGTGGCCGGGTGCTCTACTGAGGGGGGGGAATGGTGGGGCCGGGAGATCGTGTGCCGGGGGGTGGTGGGGCTACAGTCACCGGGTGAGTTGCAGGGGGGGCACATTTCTGGTGGTCGGGCTGTGGGGAGATCACGCACTTGGGGGGGGGGGGGGGGGGCTGCACTCACCGGGTGAGTTGCGGGCTGGAGGGTGAGGGGTGATCGGCGGGCGCTGTGTGAGCTCTACTATGGGGGGACCATGGGCGGACACCAGGAGATTGCACTGGTGGAGGGGGGAAACAGCAGTCACCAGGTAAGCTCCGGGCTCCTGGGACACCTGGGGGGGGCTGCATACTCACCGGGTGCTCGGGACGCAAGGTGGGCGGCCACCGGGAGATCATGCGCGGGTGGGGGGGGGTTTGTGCAGTCACAGGAGCTCCAGTGGGGCGGATACAGGGTGTGGGTCGGATGAGCTCCAGGGCAAGGGGGTGCACACAATGGGGTGAGCTTGGGGGGGGGGGTTACTCTCTGCAGCAGCAGCTGTCAGTGTCCTTCAATTCAGATTGGCTGGGTTAGAAGCCTAACCCGGCCCATTGAAGAGATGGAGGACACAAGATGCCGTCTCGGAGGGTGCGGGCCAGGAGCAGGGAGCCGTGTCAGGTTGGACTGCGATTTGATGATTCTATGCATTCCTTGGGGGTGAATGCAACTAGATAACAGCAAAACTGTGCAAAATCCATAATATATTGATATTGGAAAGATGGAAAGCTATGGGTGGGCAACGTATTAATGCAAAAATAATTTTGGGGGGAATACCCCTTTAATGTTGTATACCAGGCTGTATATTGTATAACACTGTCAATGTTGCATATAACCAGGCTGTATATAACACTGAAAATATTGTATATAACCAGGCTCTGTATACAGTCTGATCACATGATGACATCTCAGTTTGGCTATTAGGTATTTAGGATGTTTAAAGTTTTTAGTTTATTTCTAACCTACAATTTACATAAACAGTGCAGAACTGTCGGGGTATATAGCGTATAAAGGGATATATAGGGCTCCTGGCGATTTCCCCTTAAACAAAAAAAAAAATGAGGGCATAGATTGGCCTCCTGGGCGACCTTGGAACAAATCTAATTAACACACTGACACTTTATACCCGGGCAGCGCCGGGTACATTTTCTAGTACTGTATATATATCATTGCAAACAGGAAGTGGTGCGCATCAATCCAAACACACCGTCCTCAGTAAAGAAACATCTCCTCCATACAATACACATAGTCATGGGGCAGTGTAAGTGCAGGAGGAGGTCACATACATAGTCACAAGACAGAATAACACCTATATTTCTATCTCACATAAGTGATAACTTACAGGCCGGCTCCTAGATGATGGATCTCAGGGCAAGGACCTTTGCACATGCTCACTAGGATGGTTGTCTAGGTAACGGGAGGTCCTGCGGTTCCCTCTATGTTGCTGAGTTTTCCCCTAACATGCCTTGTTATAGAGCTTCCTCACACATATACCGCTACTACTCAGAGGGAACAGAAGCTAGGAATAGCCCTAACAGGAGCGCCACGTTTGTCTCCGGTAACAGACAGAAAGGCTGCACGCGACCCCCGTGAGCGGTAAGCCGCCATGACGGGGTGTCCAGCCATGAGAGGGTTAACAGGGTAGTTGGGGGAAGGCAGTTAGGGGGTTGCTAGGGGAGGGGTTGGGGGGAGGAGACAGAGGTTACTTAAGGAACTGGCTTTCTCCTCACGTTCACTCGGGAGGAGAGAGCAGTACAGAGAGTCCACAGCGCGGAGATTCGGCGGCTTACCATGTCCCTGGCCGCCTTGTTTGATCAGCTGCGGGAGGCGGCTGCCCTGGCTGCGGACCGCAGCTGGTTTGAGGAACAGATCCGGGCGGCGATCCGTCCGGTGCCGCCTGCAGACGCTGGTGAGGGGTCCCCGGCCCTCTCCGGTGCAGCATCGGGTGAGGGCGAGCACCGTGCGGCTTCCCGCTCCCCCTCCCCCCACCCTCGCCAGCGGAGCTCCCGGCGTTCTCGCCCGCCGGTGCGGCTCAGCCCGGATGTGGGCGGAAGAACCCGGCGGCAGTGAGGGAGCCCCTCCGGGGACCCTACAGGCCGGGCCCTGCCTCCTACTGCCCCTAGTCGCGGCACCCGGTCTGGGAGGAATCCCAGGAAGCGGCCGGGTTCTGCGGAGCGGGGGAGGTTGCGCCTGCGGGCCCGTGGCTCCCCTCCCCCCTCCAGTCATCCTTCTCCTGTTGCTGCGGCTGGCTCCCCTGGCGATGCTCCGGTCGGGGGAGGAGCCTGCCGTCCGCCCCCTGCCGGGGGGCGTCCGGAGGTTCGCGCCGGTCCACGGTCCGGGCGCAGCGATGTAGGTCTCAGCGCCGGAGCTGTCGGGTTCCCTTCCTGGGAGATGCCGGGTCCTAGCAGGCCCAGGAGTGTCGTGGCGGCGGGGGGCTCGGGGGCCCCTGCTCCAGTTCATCAGTGCCGGTCCTGCGGCAGCCAGTCCAGTTCTGCTCCTGCTACGGGAGTGTTGGATGACGGCGCACCACCGAGCGAAAGCGGTCGTCATGGAGATCCCGGACCTCCGGCTGGCGGGAACACAGCACCCGGGCAGCCTGGTGAGTTGTGCCTTGTGATGTCTTCTGTGTCAGATGGGACTAGGGGGGGGGTGGGGGGTAGGGCCCCCACGGTTTCTGACTCTGGGGGGGTTGGGGGGGGGGGAGCGCGCCCTGCGATAGCGCGCTATGGCGAGACTTGTTTAGTAGCTTCAGGGCGTATCTGGCGGGAGGGGGCAGAGGGCCTGTGGGGGGCCCGTCGCCAGCGGTGGCGTGGACGGACGCGGGGTTGTCGGGAGGGGGCATGGCGGTTGAGGGGGCAGGGGGTCCAGGGGGTGTGGCTGTTGCGGTGCAGACGGATAAGGATAAGGAGGTGGATTGGGTGCGGATGGACGATCGGGCGCGTGGCGAGGTGTATGTGTGCTTTGAGGGGCCGCTGGGGGCCCACCTGAAGCAGGAGGTGAGGGACAAGATTGGTTGGGACGAATACGTGGAAATTTTCTCCCTTCTCCCGTTAGAGAAATTCAATCTTGACAAAGGCAAGCGTTTTGAGAATAAGAAAGAGGAGGAGGAGAAGCGCCGGTGGCGTCTTATTCCCCAGACCTTCCCCAATTGGCTCCAGGCGTTTGCTATCTTGGCCAGCGTGATAGGTGAAAAGGCGCCGCAAAACTGCTCGGCCTTGTTCTGTTACCTGGACTCAATCGGGGAGGCTCAGCGTGTTTATGGGGGCCAATTTTGGCTCCGCTATGACGATCAGTTTAGTCAACGGAAAGCGGTCCGGCCCGGTATTCGCTGGGATCAGAAAGATATTGGCTTGTGGCTACGGGTGATGGGCTCGGCGCGTTATGGCCAGCCCTTTCAGGGGGGGCCGGTTCGGCCGGCCATGCAGGATCGTCCGGGCAGGCCTCGCAAGCGGGGAGCGGCAAGTCCGGTTTGTGCTGGCTCTTTAACGAGGGCCAGTGCAAATATGGTAGCGCCTGTAAATTCAAACATGTCTGCGGGACTTGTGGGGGAACCTCGCACGGCACGGCGCGTTGTTTTAGGAAAGGCAAAGGGCGAGGTGGCGGTGGTTTTGGTCATGGGGGTGACGCCGGTGAGGGTGGACGCGATGCGACCGTTTCTAGACAGGTTCCCGGATAGGGGGAAGGCGTTGTTGTTGTTCGACGGTTTTTCTTGTGGTTTCGTCATCCCAGCCCCTCCTTATGAGGTGCCTTTCTCGTTGCGCAATTTGAGGTTGGCATATTTGCATCCGCGGGTGGTTCAGGAAAAGTTGGACAAGGAAGTGGCCATGGGGCGTATGGCGGGGCCTTTTGAGTCACCCCCCTTGTCTGATTTGGTTGTTTCTCCGCTGGGGGTTGTTCCGAAGAAGGAGCCGAACAAGTTTCGGCTCATTCACCATCTGTCGTATCCTCACGGTCAGTCGGTGAATGATGGTATAGACCCTGGCCTCTGTTTAGTGGTTTATACATCCTTTGACGCCGCTGTGGCATGGGTGCGGGATTATGGGCGGGGGGCACTGATGGCCAAGACGGACATCGAGTCCGCTTTTCGCCTGTTGCCCGTGCACCCGGACAGCATGAGGTTGTTAGGTTGTCATTGGGGGGGGAAGTTTTACGTGGATCGTTGCCTCCCGATGGGTTGCTCGTTGTCTTGCGCTTATTTTGAGGCGTTTGGTTCGTTCCTGGAATGGGCAGTGCGGGACCTGGCGGGCTTGAGGTCTGTCATTCACTATTTGGACGACTTCTTGTTCATGGGGCCGCCCGACTCGCCCATTTGTGGAACTTTGTTGGGTACTATGGAATGGGTTGCGGGTCAGTTTGGGGTTCCCTTGGCCGGGGAAAAGACGGAGGGTCCGACGACGGCTCTGAAATTCTTGGGGATCGTGATTGATTCCTGCCGAATGGAGTGCAGGTTGCCGGAGGATAAACTTGTGGCCCTGAAAGCAGAAGTGCGGCGGGCGCAAGGGTTACGCAAAATTACTCTGAAGCAATTGCAATCCTTGCTGGGCAAATTGAATTTTGCCTGCAGGATTATGCCCATGGGGCGTGTGTTTTGCAGACGGCTGGCGGGGGCGACTGCGGGGGTGCGGGCGCCGCATCATTTTGTTAGGTTGACAAGCGAGCATCGGGATGATTTGGCTGTGTGGACGGGGTTCTTGGACAGCTACAATGGTAGGTCCTTGATGTTGGCCCCGGTGGTGGACTCTGTTGATTGGGAGTTGTTCACGGATGCGGCTGGGAGTGTGGGTTTCGGGGCCTATTGCCAGGGGCAGTGGTGCGCGGGGTCGTGGCCTGGGTTGTGGGGGCAGTCGGGTCTCGTGCGGAATTTGGCTTTTCTGGAATTGTTCCCGATTGTGGTGGCGGTGTGTGTATGGGGTGACAGGTTCAGGGACAGGAAAGTCAGGTTTCATTGTGACAACGTGGCGGCGGTGTCCGCGGTAAATACTGGTTCTGAGTCTTCACCGCCAGTGGTGCGCCTGTTGCGACACCTAGTTCTTAGTTGCTTGTCTTTAAATGCTTGGGTGGTGGCGGTACATGTGCCGGGAGTGAGGAATGACATTGCCGACTCTCTTTCTCGTCAGCAGTGGGAGCGTTTTCGAGCCCTGGCTCCGGAGGCCGACGAGGAAGGGATCCCGTGCCCGCCGCACCTGTGGACTCTGGTCTGTTGATGGTTGGTGGATTGATTCGGTCGTCTCTGGCGGCTGCTACATGGAGGTCGTATTCGGCAAATTGGGCGGTTTGGGAGGAGTGGTTGTACGGTTGGGGGGGGCGTGCTCGGACGGTGACAGGACCATGGCAGTGTTGGGCTGGTTGGGTAGCGTGGCAGGTGGCGGTTGGTCGGTGGCTAGGGTCAACCGATTCATGGCAGCCCTGGTTTTTTGGCTTAAACTGCGAGGGTTGCGGGACATTACAAAGGAGTTCTTGGTAGTGCAAGCGTTGAAGGGGTTTCGGAGGGGCAAGGCGCGCCCGGACTCGCGACGGCCTGTGTCTTTCGCGCTGTTGGAGAGGATTGTGGGTTCCTTGGGGGGGATTTGTCGGTCTCAGGGAGAGGTGCTTTTTCGTGGGCTTTTTTCGGGGCGTTGAGAGTCGGGGAGTTGGTGTCTCCATCGGGTAGTCGGGCGGGGGGCTTGTTGCGCGAGGACGTGGTGCTGGAGGATGGTCGGGTGTTTTTCTGGATTCGGCGCTCTAAGACGGACCAGGGCGGACGGGGGCGCCGGGTTGCGCTTGGGGCGGTGGATGGTTCGGTGGTTTGTCCGGTGCGATGCTTACGGGAATTTTTGACGGTCAGAGGTTTGGATGGTGGCCCGTTGTTGCGCCACGTGGGGGGTGCATACCTGTCTAGGTTTCAGTTTTCCGCCGTTTTTCGGAAGTGTTTGGTGTCTCTGGGCCGCATTCTTTCCGGATTGGGGCGGCGACCGAGGCAGCGAGCTGGGGCCTCAGTGCTGAGGTGGTTAGGCGCATCGGGCGGTGGGAGTCGGGGCGTTATAGGTCATATGTGCGCCCGCAGTTGGTTTGAGTTTGTGGAGGTTTCGCTTCTTGTGGAGTGACGTGTGGCATGTTGTGTTTTCTTTTCGTTGCAGGTCCCCCCTTTCTAGTTTGGATTTTGGGCCATTCATATGTGGTTCGGGGTGCGCAGAGGGCGGACGTCCGGCCGGATGGTCGCCAGCTCGGTTTTTCCAGGAATGTGGCGGTACTCCGGTGGTTGGGGAAGGGGGGCATGCTGTGGAATCGGGTGCTGTCGGACTTCCAGCGGTATGTGGGGTTGGATAGGGCCCCTGACGTGCTGGTGCTGCATTTAGGGGGTAATGATTTGGGGGGGCGCCCTTTCAGGGAATTGATCCGGGATATACGCTACGATATCCTGCGCTTATGGGTGGCGTGGCCGCAGGTGCGTGTAGTGTGGTCGGATATTGTGCCGAGGCGGTGCTGGCGGATGGCTCGGTCTGTTGACCGTTTGAATAAGGCCCGAGTTAAAGTCAACAGGGCGATTGGAGGTTTTTTGGCCAGGAATGGCGGAGTGGTGGTGCGGCATCTGGACTTGGAGGACGGGCAGGGCAACTACTGGCTGGGGGATGGTGTTCACCTCAACGCGGTGGGGACTGATTTATGGGCGTTGAGGATTCAGGAGGGTATTGAGAGGGCCCTGGTCTTGGTGGGGGGCTCACATACTTGAGGTCTCAAGGTATGCTCGTGCTGGCGGGTGTGGAGGGTCCTTGGGGTTGGTTTTTATATACTGACTTGGGGGTACATGGGTAGCAATCCTCTGATGTACTGGTATCATCAGGGGAAGTTCTGGGCTCCTGCCAGTGTGGTGTCACGGGGAGCCGAGTTATAGATAATGGTTAATTCAGCCATCTGCTGGACTTTATATAGAGGGTGGGGTCCTTTGAGCCGGTAGCGGGCGGCTGGAGGTTAAATGGATGGGGGAGCAGACTGGTTGGGAAATTGGAGCCCCAAGGACCCCTGCACATTTAAAGGTCAGGATGTGTATATATATATATATACATGTAGCTAACATTACTTATTTTGGGGTTGGATATGTATATATATATTTATCTATATTTAGTTTTAATATTTGGTTTTAATATTTCGTGTTTAACATTTTGTATGTTAATATTTGTTAATAAAAAGGCTGCTGTGGCCAAATTTTTCCAAGCAGGTTTCCGTGTCTTATTTGGGTTATGAGGGTCGGTCCAGCAGAAGGTGGGAAGGAAGATTCACAATAAGGTAGAAATGGTCTGGGCTACCCCCTGTCAAGCTTTAGTAATAAACTGCATACATACAGTACATATATACTAGCAGCAATTATACGGCACACATAGGTATATATTAGCTATGAATATACCACACCTATAAAATATACCAGCTGTCATGGAAGGCACATGACTGGATATGGAGGGTGCATACTGACTTCACATGCACTCTCCTCTATTTCCTCCTAAAACCTGATTGTTAGCAGCTGCCAGGAAAGGGTTAACAGTTACGGTGAGGCTGTAACTTCTCCCCACTCCCCTCTCAGACACAGCTCCTGGGTGTTTCCTATGAGCTCTGTGGCCAATAGGCTGCTTTCCCTCCTCACTCTAACCCCTCCCTCTGCCTTTAGGAACCTGAACATCCTCTTCCTGCCCTCAGTCTCCACAGGACTGACCTGCAGCCGGTTTCTGTGGAGAATCCATGGCCGCTTGTGCTGATGTGAAGCTGCTGGTAACACTCTGTGTGTGTGACCAGGCAGAGGGTGAGGGCTGGTGAGGACACTTGCTGTCTGAGCTCCGCCCCCCTCTGGTGAGGACACTTGCTGTCTGAGCTCCGCCCCCTCTGGTGAGGACACTTGCTGTCTGAGCTCCGCCCCCCCTCTGGTGAGGACACTTGCTGTCTGAGCTCCGCCCCCCCCTCTGGTGAGGACACTTGCTGCCTGAGCTCCGCCCTCCTCTGGTGAGGACACTTGCTGTCTGAGCTCCGCCCCCCTCTGGTGAGGACACTTGCTGTCTGAGCTCCGCCCCCCTCTGGTGAGGACACTTGCTGTCTGAGCTCTACCCCCCTCTGGGTAGGACACTTGCTGTCTGAGCTCCGCCCCCTCTGGTGAGGACACTTGCTGTCTGAGCTCCGCCCCCCTCTGGGTAGGACACTTGCTGTCTGAGCTCCGCCCCCTCTGGTGAGGATACTTGCTGTCTGAGCTCAGTCCCCCTCTGGTAATCCCTTAGTGGTTCCCTGGTTGGAGTTTGGTTGTCTGCTCTGTGTATCTGCCCTCCAGGGCAGCTGGGCCCCATGCTGGCACTTAGTTTACGGTGCACCTCATGGTAAGAAATTCTATGTTGCCCAGAGATGCACAGTTCCTGCTATTTTCTCCCTGTCCCATGTGCCCTCCACCCCATCCCCCATCCTATCATATGCATCAGAGAGACCTATTATGCCCACCTACAGCTGCTGCTCATGAGGCTGAACCTCACTTATTAGCTGTTCTGACCCCCTCATTACTAGTGCTGAGCGAGAACTAAAATGCTGGGTGCTCGTTACTCCCGATACTCAAGTGCTCGTTTCGAGTAACGAACCCCATTGAAGTCAATGGGAGACTCGAGCATTTTTGCAGGGGACTCAGGTTCGGTAGAGGGAAGGTCGTGTGAAAACCTGTCAACCTCAGAAATTGATGGAAACACAATGGAAATAATTCTGTGCAACAGCCTGGTTAAAACAGAGGTAGGCATATGGACCACCCAAAAACACAGCATGACACAGCATGGCATATCATGAACCACCCAAAAATTCAGCCTGACACAGCATGGCGGTGAGGACAGTGTGAACAAGGTAGAAGCGGTAGCCAGTCAGCCTCCCCAAAATTATAACAGACCTAGCATAGCAGTGAGCACACAGAGAACCATTAAAAGTGAGTGAGGAAGCAAGTGAGCCCACCCAAAAATTGGAGTGAGTCCAGGGGCTGGGATATTTAGTGGCTAGGCCAGCTGGCAGTCACCACTCACCATCAAGGGTACACTTAATGCCTCTCGACCTGGGGTGGTGAGGCCACGGCCATGGCTAGACCAAAAAAATAAAATAAAACAGCTGGCTGGTTGGCGGGGACGCCCCCGGCTACCAGTCCCGCTCCTCCGCAGACGTAGTGTGACGTCAGATCATGGCAGTGAGGACACAGAACAATACAGAACGGCTACAACATCCAAAAAAGGTAGAAGGTACTGGTGAAAGGATGGCAGAGGACACCCCTAAGATAAAATTACATCCACAGATAATATGGTTCGAAATGGACAAGACAATGAAGGTAAATTGAATTTGACTATGAATTTGACTCTAGCAGTTGGGGTAACATTCCCTGCATCATGTGACTCCCCACTTCTCCCCCCCACCGTTGTTTTGAGTGTGAATTTGACTTTAAATTTGACTGTAGCAGTTGGGGTTAGTTTAAGTGGTTGACTTGCGGAAATGCGCACAGATGCGGTGCACATTGGTGAGCAAGTCAGCCACATTGGGGTAAGTGTTTTAAGGAACCGCAGCAACACTAGGTTGAAGACGTGGGCCAGGCATGGTACATGTGTGAGGCTGCCGAGTTGCAGAGCCGCCACCAGGTTCCGCCCCTTGTCACACGCAACCAAGCTCACTGCTCATTACACACGAACCCGGGATGCCAGTTAAGGCCCAGCAGTGGCCAACAAGGAGGCAAGGGCAGGCACACCAGTAGTCAACATGGAGGCCAGAAAAGGCCCAGCAGTAGTCAACATGGATGCCTGTAAAGGCCCAGCAGTAGTCAACATGGATGCCAGTTAAGGCCCAGCAACAACGAGGCAAGGGCAGGCACACAAGTAGGCTACATGGATGCCAGTTAAGGCCCAGCAACAAGGAGGCAAGGGCAGGCACAGCAGTAGTCAACAAGGATGCCAGTTAAGGCCCAGCAAAAAGGAGGCAAAGGCAGGCACAGCAGTAGTCAACATGGATGCCAGAGGTAGGCATATGGACCACAAATCATTTGGTACGAAATGGACAAAACAAAGATGCTAAATTAGCGATGCCAGTTAAGGCCCAGCAGCAGCCAACATGGAGGCAAGGGCAAAACTAGGTCAGACAGTGCAGGGCCTTGAACACACAGAGAACCATTACAAGTGAGTGAGGAAGCTAGTGAGACTCCCCAAAATTAGGCCAGACACAGCAGGGCATTCAGCACACAGAGAGCCATTACAAATGAGTGAGGAATCAAGTGAGCCCACCCAAAAATTGGAGTGAGTCCAGGGGCTGGGATATGTAGTGGACATGAACCCGGGTGCTGACAGCTAACTGGCTAGGCCTGCTCTCACTCACCACTCACCATCAAGAGTACACTTGATGCCTCTCGACCGGGGGTGGTGAGGCCCCGGCCACGGCAAGACAAAAATAAAATAAAACAGCTGGCCGGTTGGCGGGCCCCCGGCAACCAGTCCAGCTCCTCCGCAGACGTAGTGTGACGTCAGAGCATGGCAGTGAGGACACAGAGAACCATTAGAAGTGATACAGAAACAATACAGCGTAGTGCCCACTGGTTTAGAGGGGGGCTGGACAGTTAAATCTGTTATTGACGTGAACTATACACACCGACACCCCCCTTCAAAATCAGCAGTGAAGTAGTTGTATGCAGGATGTACTATATATCCCAGCAATACCGTGTAGTGCCCACAAGTTTAGGGGGGGGGGGGCTGGACGGTTAAATCTGTTATTGGCGTGAAGTATACACCTGACACCCCCTTCAAAAACAACACAGCAGTGAAGTAGTTGTTTGCAGGATGTACTATATATCCCAGCAATACCATGTAATATAGCTGCACCACCATCCCTAAAATAAAAAAAAGGAGTACACTGGGCAGTGCTGCACTTCTTAGGGGTGTGTGTGCAACACCTAATGTCCCCCTTTCTGCCAGCAGACAATCAAAACTGTGCTGGTTAATTCGCGATAGCAGCACTGCAACTCCCAGCCAGCAGTCTGTAGTAATAGTATTAAAAAAAAGCTTTTAAGCCCTGAAAAGTGCTGTTTGTTTGTATTGCTAGTATATACCCTGCCTACTGGGACGCTAAATCCTACACTGACACTCTCCCTGACCAGCAGCAGCTCTGTCCCTGATCTCTCACAGCATGCGTCTGAAGCGAGCACTGCCTGCGCCAAGTTTTATACGGCAGGGTCATCTGATCTGGCCAACCAATCGCTGCTATCGACATGTATGGGTCCCACGTCATCGCAGGATGTACCAAAGACTCTCCTGCATGTTTATTGGCTGCGAAATAGCGCCCAAACTTACAGAAAACGGATGATGAGATTTCCTCGAGTATCGCGAGATGCTCGTCCGAGTAACAAGTGCCATTGAGTACCCTAATACTTGATCGAGTACCAAGCTCAGATGAGCATGCTCGCTCATCACTACTCATCACCATACAGCCCACTGGTGAGGTGTTAGTGCTCTCTAGTGAGGACTTATCCCCTATAGCCTATAGGACTCCCCCTCAGTATCCCGAGGTGAATGGACCATAGTGTGATGCTGTCACTGTCCCATATTTGCAGGCACAGGTCCCACTTTTCATCTTCCTCCCAGGGTTCGTGGCACTGTTGTTGCCACATTTCAGCCTGGTATTATTCTACGCTACTCCTGACTCCATTCTAGGGATTCCTAGATTGATTGAGCGTTCCAGATCCTTATCGTTATCGGGTGGCTTTTTGAGATGGACGGAGGAGTCTGGTCACATAGTGCGCACTGACTGGAGGGTGGTGGCCTGGTCCAGACAAGCACTCCAAGACATGATCCTGTGCTCTAGCAGTGATTTCAGCATTGATGGATCCTCAAGAGCCTTGTCTGACGCTTTCCGGTCTACCTGTACTTGGTTTGTAAATGTTGCTTGGTGGGGTAAGCTGCCCTGAAAACGTTTGTGGGTAAATTGTCCTCCCCATTGGGTGCCATTAACTTTTCAAAGCAGCTGCCCTTCCCTAAAAGATGGTGCCTCCCTCATTAGATGAGAAGGTAAAATAATAATAATTTTATTCCAATCACTACATGTACACTTGGTCCTTGGTATCGGTGGATCAACATGGGATTGACAATGATAGATGACGATGATAGATGACATTCTGCGGGTATCTCAGCTTAGGCCGGTGTATTAGCACAACTACCTGACTGTCATAATATAGCTCAGTAATGTACATGTCAGACTGTTAGGAGACACTTACATCTGCCTATTACAGTGTGAACAGCACCATCTAGTGGTCATGATTTTAATTACACCTGTGCACATATATACTTTCTGTTTTATACAGACTAAGGCTATGTTCACACTGCGTACGAATCCGTACGCATTTCGTACGGCACCGTACATGTGCGGCTGAAACTACGGGCAATGCAAATATTCGATGGGCGGCCGGATGCATACGCATTGCGAACGTACGCCCGTAGTCTACTTACGTTTCCCGAGCCCCCTACGAAGCGATTTGACAGCTGTGTTTTACTTGGAAATCTTCGCCTAGCCCCGGACACCCCACAGAACCTTTTAAATCGGCATAGAAGAGTTGAAAAATGAAGAAATTACCACTTCGTACGGAGCCGCGGGATACGCTACGGGCGTAAGTTACAGCCTTACGGCCGGAAGCATTGGTCTGGTTCATTTCTTACAGCGCCGTATACGATCCGGGCGTACATTCGTACGAAGTGTGAACTGTGCGGCCGGGATCGTATACTTTGCATTGTACGCTGACTACGTAAGTTTCCGGCGGCATATTCACGGAGCGCACTACGGCCTAAAGCTTACGTAGTGTGAATCTAGCCTAATAAGGTTAGTTTTACATGGAATCAAAGTAAGTCGCAATTTTTAAATAAGATTATTTCATTTAAGTATTTTCACATTTTAACAACAAAAAATGGAAACAAGCTGACATCCTGTGCCATCACCGACAGCACCGTCCATAGTGCACAGAAAAGCAATTGGTACCATTTAAAAGTACAGTATACAGTATATGATTGCACTCTACACTTCACAGAAATCAAAGGCTGGTTGCAGCTGGCCTCTGGCCTTTGTGGTCTCAAGTTGTTCTGTATAGTGCATAGGTGTTCTTTATAGATGTTCTATATAATGTATAGGTTTGAGATCTGGCGATATAGATTGGGACAGTATTTATGATGCATATAATCACACAGAGGTAACGTCTGTTGATGGCATGATAGGACTCCCATAGACACTTTGCTCTGGCTTTGGCTTATGCTTGCACCACAATCATCGCCCTTTATCGGCCCAACCAGTGGCTCTGGTAACACATCTCTTTGGGTCCCATGGCGGTGCGTCACCCAGGTCAAGTTTGCAGGTATGGGCAGATAAAAGCAGAAATGCTCCACATGCAGAGGCCCGTACATCACCATGTGTTGTCCCAGACCTCCTATCCATCTAGATTACAAACCCCAGATAAGGAGCAGTAGGACGCCAGTGAGTGTAACAGCCATAGCTCCTTGATTCCACCAGGACCCCTATAAGTAAGCAGCTGAGATTTGTGTTTTGGTTTTCAATTCAGTTACTGTATATATAGAGTCTGCCTTCTGGTTGCTGCCTTGTCTGTAAACCTCCTGTCTTCGCTAAATGTCATATTCTATTATATTGAGCCCCACCACAACCACTCATTGCAGTGTTCAAATTCTTGCACTAGTTTGTTTCCCAGCTCCTCCCTGGAGTGGATGGTTTTTATGAAGCCGGCTTTCTTTCTGCAGAATTGCGGAGGTTGCTGGATCTCCTTGATGTTTTGTTGGGTGGGAGGAGGGAACCTTGAGCAGCTTTAGCCCCCTTCTTGGTATATTAATGTTTGCAAGTCGGGGATTTTTGCAAGTCGGGGATTTTTGCAAGAAAGGGATTTTTTACCTGCTACTTCTCTCTTACTACCAAGGATCCAAGTGGCCTGAACACTGTACACATCTCAGTAGGCCATTAAAGGCTGACCTACGGGCTTTGAGGCACAGGCTTAAAATTTAACATCGTTATATTTCTGCCAATACATCAGTAGGATGTTGAGTGTCTCTCCCCCCAAATAGGGTTCTAATTATTTGATCATGAAACTAAATAATTAATAAAAATTCACCCCATAAATAATATTTATGTCATAAAATGTTTTGATCAATTAACCCCTTGCCGCAAGTTCCTGCAACATGACGTCCCCCAAACGTCATGCTTTCCCTGCCTCCCCCCTCTGTCCCTGAGTGAGATCAGGCAGAGGGAGGAGGCTGTATCACACAGCCTCCTCCTGCTGCCTCTGCCCGGAGAGGAGCCGAGCTCCCCCCGGGCAGTTAACCCCATGCGACCACAGCGTTTATGGGGGAGATCTGATATTTGCCCCCGATCGGGCGGCGGGAGGAGGCTGCAGCACGTTGCCTCCTCCCGCCGCCACTGTGATGGTGTCCCCCGGCCCCCCTTCCCCTGCCGCCGGTACCGGAGATCGCTGCTATCAACGTTACAGCTGCGATCTCCGGTACCGGCGCCGCCGATCGCTTTCATCTCCCCCCACCGTGAATCCACCGGGGGGGGGGGAAGATGAAAATGTATTCAACAGACCCCAGATTAGCCCCCTAGTAGGGAATAACTAAGCCGCTCCCCTCCCCCTGCGGCCATCATTTCCAAGGTGGCCGCCACCATCCCTGTGAACAGATTATATCTGTTCACAGGGATGGAAAATAAAAATTAATGAAAACCCCATGCTCTCCGCCACAGGAGGTAGCGGAGAGCATGGGGCAGTGATCGGGACCCCCCTGTGGGGTCCCGGTACAAGCGATCAGCAGTATATACTATATACCGCTGATCACTTGTGCCATGTGCCGATCAGCACTTTTTATCCCCTGTCACCATGAATGATTGGTGACAGGGGATAAAAAGTGATAAAGTCCGTCCCCCAAGTCGCCCCCAGTCACCCCCCCAGTCACCCCCCGTCCCCCAGTCACCCCTCTACCCCTTAAACGTTACCTGATCCTGGGAGGTCCTTTTTCCTCGGCGTCCAGGCTGGTTATGAAGTGCGCATGCGCTCCAGAACCAGCCAACTCTGAAAATTTTAAGTGACAGAGACCAATTTGGTCTCTGTCACTGAACTATGATTACTGTGATAGAAAATATCACAGTAATCATAGTAATACAGTGAAAATGAATGTATAAAGTACAAAAAGTGAAAAACATACAAAAAAATAAAACACTCACTTTTTATTCTAGTAATAATTGCAGTTTACTCCCAAATTACCCGTAACCACCACAGGTTGCCCGTAACCACCGCAGGTTGCCCGTAACTGCCCCATTTTGCCCGTAATCACGCCAGATTACACGTAACCACTGCACGTCGCCTCTGACCACCGCACGTCGCCACTGACCACCGCACGTTGCCACTGACCCACCGCACGTTGCCACTGACCCACCGCACGTCACCACTGACCATCGCATGTTGCCACTAACTACCGTACGTTGCCAATGACCACCGCACGTTGACACTGACAACCACATGTTACCTCTGACCACCGCACGTCGCCTCTGACCACCGCACATCGCCACCGTATGTCGCCACTGACCACCGCACGTCGCCTCTGACCACCGCACGACGCCTCTGACCATCGTACGTCGCCTATGACCACCACACGTCGCATCGCACTGCCTCTAACCACCCCAAATTGCCAATGACCCCCCCAGATTGCCCGTAACCACGCTAGATTGCCGTAACCACGCCAGATTGCCGTAACCACCCCAAATTACATATAAGCACTTCAGTTTGTCCGTAACCACCCCACGTTGCCCGTAACCACAGCAAGTTACCTGTAACCACCCCAGATTGCCCGTAACCACAGCAGGTTGCCTGTAACCACAGCAGGTTGCCCGTATCCACCCCACGTTGCCTGTAACCACCCCACATTGCCCATAACCACAGCAGGTTGCCTTTAACCACAGCAGGTTGCCTGTAACCACAGCAGGTTGCCCGTATCCACCCAACGTTGCCCGTATCCACCCCACGTTGCCCGTAACCACTCCACATTGCCCGTAACCACAGCAGGTTGCCCATAACCACCGCAGGTTGCCCGTAACCACCTCCAGATTACCCGGAACCACCCCAGACTGTCCGTTACCACCCCACATTACCTGTAATCTCATTTTTATTGTATTTTAGTAACTGCACTATTCTAATAACTATTACTAGTTGAGGTTTTGCTCCAGCAAATTGGCGCTCCCTTCCTTCTGAGCCTGGCTGTGTGCCCATACTGTGGTTTATGCCCACATATGGGGTACCGTTGTACTCAGGAGAACCTGCGTTACAGATTTGGGGGTGAATTTTTTCTCCTTTTCCTTGTGAAATTTAGAAATTTCAAACGAAACGAACATATTATTGGAAAAATTCGAGTTTTTAATTTTTAATGGCCAATTTTGAATACTTTCCTCTAATACCTGTGGGGTTAAAATGCTCACCACACCCCAAGATGTATTCTTTGAGGGGTGAACTTTCTAAAATGTTGTGACTTATGGGGGGGTTTACTCCTCTGGCACTATAGGGGCTCTGCAAACGCACCTGACGCTCAGAAACTTCTTCAGCAAAATAGTCACATTACCAATATGTCCTATTTATTCTGGCTTCATTTCATAAACATATTTTACTTTTTTAGGGTTTTACGGGGCTTAGAAATTTATCAGCAAATTACCACATTTTCGTGAAAGTTTCCCAAACTGATTTCTTTTAGGGACCAGTTCTTTTTTTAATTTGATTTAGGAGGCTTGTATACTGGAAAGCCCCATAAGTGACCCCCATTTAGGAAACTACAAACCTTAAAGAATTAATCTTGGGGTATAATGAGTATTTTAACCCTACAGGGGCTGGAGGAAAGTATTCACCATTAGGCCGTAAAAAAATGGAAAATTAAAATTTTCTAATAATATATATAATATATATATAATAATAATATATAGGTTTAGATTAAAGGTTCTCATTTTCAAAAGGAACATGAGAGAAAAAGCACCACAAAATTTGTAACGCAGGTTCTCTTGAGTACAACGGAACCCCATTTGTGTGCATAAACCATTGCTTGGGCACACAGCGAGACTCAGAACGGAAGGAGCGCCAATTAGCTTTTCCAATGCAGATTTTGCTGAAGAAGTTTCTGAGCGCCAGGTGCGTTGCAGAGCCCCTGTAGTGTCAGCAGAGTGAAAACCCCCCATAAGTCACCCCATTTTGGAAAGTACACCCCTCAAAAAATTCATCTTGGGGTAGGATGAGCATTTTGACCCCACAGGTATTAGAGGAAAGTATTCAAAATTAGACAGTAAAAATGAAAAACTCGAATTTTTCCAATAATATGTTCGTTTAGTTTGAAATTTCTCAATTTCATGAGGTACAAGAGAAAAAACCTACCCCAAAATTTGTAATGCAGGTTCTCCTGAGTACAACGGTTCCTCATATGTGGGCATAAACCACTGCATGGACACACAGGAGGGCTCAGAAGGAAAGGAGCGCCAATTATTTTTTTCAATGAAGAAGTTTCTGAGCGCCAGGTGCGTTTGCAGTGCCCCTGTAGTGTCAGCAGAATAGAATCCCCCCCAAAAATCATCCCATTTTGGAAAGTGCATCCCTCAAAGAATTCCTCTTGGGATGTGGTGAGCATTTTGACCCCTCGGGTTTTAGAGGAAAGTATTCAAAATTGGCCAGTAAAAATGAAAAGCTCAAATTTTTCAAATAATATGTTGGTTTAGTTTGAAAATTCTAAATTTCACAAGGAACAGGAGAAAAAATGTACTACAAAATCTGTAACGCAGGTTCTCCTGAGTACAAAGGTACCCCATATGTGGGCATAAACCACTGTTTGGGCACACAGCGGGGCTCAGAAGGGAAGGAGTGCCAATTTGCTGGAGCAAAACCGCAGCTAGTAATAGTTATTAGAATAGTGCAGTTACTAAAATAAAATAAAAAAAGGAGATTACAGGTAAAGCGGGGTGGTTACGGACAGTCTGGGGTGGTTCCGGGTATTCTGGAGGTGGTTACGGGCAACCTGGGGTGGTTACGGGCAACCTGGGGTGGTTACGGGTAATCTGGGGTGGATACGGACAACCTGGGGTGGTTACGGGTAATCTGGGGTGGATACGGTCAACATGGGGTGGTCACGGGCAACCTACTGTGGTTACGGCAACCTGGAGTGGTTACAGGCAACCTGGGGTGGTTATGGGCAACATGGGATGGATACGGACAACCTGCTGTGGTTACAGACAATCTAGGGTGGTTACAGTCAACCTGCTGTGGTTACGGGAAACATGTGGTGGTTATGGGCAACATGGGGTGCTTACGGACAATCTGGGAAGGTTACAGACAATCTGGGGTGGTTAGGGATAAACTGAAGTGCTTATAGGTAATCTGAGGTGGGTACATGTGATCTGGCGTGGTTACGGGCAATCTGGAGGGGGTCATTGGCAATTTGGGGTGGTTAGAGGCAACGTGTGGTAGTAAGAGGCAACCTGCGGTGGTCAGTGGAAACATGCGGTGCTCAGAGGCAACTTGCGGTGGTCAGAGGCAACCTGCGGTGCTCAGAGGCAACCTGCGGTGCTCAGAGGCAACCTGCGGTGCTCAGTGGTGACGTGCGGTGGTCAGTGGCAAGGTGGGGTTGTCAGAGGCAACATGTGGTGGTCAGAGGCGACGTGCGGTGGTCAGAGGCAACCTGCGGTGGTCAGAGGCAACCTGCTGTGGTTGCGTGCAATCTGGGAGGTTACATGTAATCTGGCATGATTACGGGTAACCTGGGGTGGTTGTGCGCAACCTGCGGTGGTTACTGGCAACCTGGGGGGGGGGGGTTACAGACAATCTGGGACTGTTACGGATAAACTGAAGTGCTTATAGGTAATCTGGGGTGGGTACATGTAATTTGGGGTGGTTACAGGCAATATGGGGTGATTACGGACAATCTGGAGGGGGTCACTGGCAACGTGCGGTGGTTAGAGGCAACGTGCGGTGGTTACGGGCAACGTACGGTGGTTACGTGTAATCTGGGGGTTAAGTGCAATCTGGCGTGATTACGGACAACCTGGAGCGGTTACAGGCAACCTGGGGTGGTTACGGGCAACCTGTGGTGATTACGGGTAATCTGGGGGAGTTAGGGGTAATTTGGGAGTAAGCTGCAATTATTACTATAATAAAATGTGTGTGTTTTATTTTTTTGTATGTTTTTTTGTCACTTTTTGTACTTTTACACATTCATTTTCACTATATTACTATGATTCCTGTGATATTTTCTATCACAGTAATCATAGTTCAGTGACAGAGACCAAATTGGTCTCTGTCACTTAAAATTTTCAGAGTTGTCTGCTTCTGGAGTGCATGCGCACTTCAGAAGCAGCCTGGACGCCGAGGAGGAAGGACCTCCCTGGATCAGGTGAGTATAATGGGTGTGGGGGGGGGGTGACTGGGGAACGGTAGGTGACTTGGAGGGTGGGGGGCGACTTGGGGGACGGACACTATCACTTTTTATCCCCTGTCACCAATCATTTATGGTGACAGGAGATAAAAAGTGCCGGGCAGCACATGGTGCAAGCGATCAGCGGTGTATAGTATATACTGCTGATCGCTTGTACCGGGACCCCACAGGGGAGTCCCCGATCACTGCCCCATGCTCTCCGCTACCTCCAGTGGCGGAGAGCATGGGGCTTTGATTATTTATTTATTTTCCATCACTGTGAACAGACATAGTCCGTTCACAGCGATGGCGGCGGCCATCTTGGATCTGATGGCCGCCGGGGGAGGGGGGTTAGTGATCGGCCTACTAGAGAGAGTTCTTAATGAACTGATCTGGAACAGGAAGAGGGTGTGACTGAAAATCAGATGTTTGACTCTGGCAGAGGAGCTTGGAGGATTAGCGGTGCCAGATTTCTTCCAGTATCATATTGCATCAGTAATTGATTGGATGGTGAAATGGGAGAAGGTGAATTTTCTGTCAGATTGGGTAAATAAGCAGGAGGATATTGCCAGTAATATTTATGAGCTACTAGAGATGAAGCTGAATCAGGAATACCCTAAGGATTCACTGGAAAGAGTATTTTGCAGAACATGGGAGCATCTTAGAAAGGTTGAGAAAATAGCGGCAGTGTTGGAATTCACACCCTTACTTAATAATGACAGACTCCTGGATCCAAACACAAAATTAGATCCAATATATTGGAGGAGAATGGAGGTAATGAAGGTGTCACAATTTTATGTGTGTGTGTGGGGGGGGGGGGGAATTAAAAAAATATGATGACGTGTGCGAGTGTGGGAAAGGAGATTTGTAGATTGACTTATATGCAACTTGAGAGTGCTACAAGTCAGTTGGGTAGAATAGGTAGGTTAAAGGAGAAGTCCGGCCAAAATTAATTTTTGATATGTTGTTACTTATGAAAAGTTATACAAATTTCTAATGTACATTAATTATGGGAAATGCACATATAGAGCTATTTCCCTTAATTTAGTAGATCAGGAAGTGTTAGAAATATCTCTGAAGAAGTGACGTCACGACCCAGGGTGTAATTCCTATGGAGTGTCCAGCAGGGGGCGCTCTCTATATAGAAGTCTATGGGACTTTATTGTTTCTATGGGTTTCTATGTAATGTAATGTAATGTAATGTAGTGTACAGTGCTTTATTGAATGAATACATCTATGGAATACTTTGGGGAGCAAGTGTCCTTGCTCCCAAAATATTGCATAAATGTATTCATTCAATACATTCATACACAGTAAAGCCCGCCGATCCGCCGCATTTCCGCCGCTCCGCCACACGCTGATCCGCCGCATTCCCGCCGATTCCGGACCATATACAGTGAACTACAGCTCCCATCATCTGCTTCTAGTATGAACAGGTTGATGGGAGCTGTAGCTGGGTAATGGATATCACTTGCCTGCGATGCCACTGCTTATGCCGCCGGGCGCAGGGGGGAGCCGCTCAGTACACAGGAGCGCTCCCCCCTCCTCCTCCTCCTTCCGTGATAACTTCCGCCTATAGCACTGCTCAGTCCCTGCCTGGCCGCCGCTCTCCGCTCACATATACCGGCTCCGGCATCAGCGCGGACACCAGGGATGCATCGGGAGCCGGTATGTATGGGGGGGGAGAGCGGAGAGCGGCGGCCAGGCAGGGAGTCAGCATTGGTATAGGCGGAAGTTATCACGGAAGGAGGGAGGAGGAGGGGGGAGCGCTCCTGTGTACTGAGCGGCTCCCCCCTGCGCCCGGCGGCATGTCATATCCCTTACCCAACTACAGCTCCCATCACCTGTTCATACTAGAAGCAGATGATGGGAGCTGTAGTTCAATGTATATGGTCCGGATCGGCGGAATGCGGCGGATCAGCGTGTGGCGGATCGGCGGGAATGCGGTGGAAATTCGGCGGAAATGCGGCGGATCGGCGGGCTTACTGTGTATTGAATGAATACATTTATGCAATACTTTGGGGAGCAAGGACACTTGCTCCCCAAAGTATTCCATAGATGTATTCATTTCAATAAAGCACTGTACACTACATTACATTACATTACATAGAAACCCATAGAAACAATAAAGTCCCATAGACTTCTATATAGAGAGCGCCCCCTGCTGGACACTCCATAGGAATTACACCCTGGGTCGTGACGTCACTTCTTCAGAGATATTTCTAACACTTCCTGATCTACTAAATTAAGGGAAATAGCTCTATATGTGCATTTCCCATAATTAATGTACATTAGAAATTTGTATAACTTTTCATAAGTAACAACATATCAAAAATTAATTTTGGCCGGACTTCTCCTTTAAAGGTGGAGGAGTCTGAGTTAATAAAGAATATAATGGGTATTCCTTTATATGCCAAAAAAGGAGTGACAAAGATTTATAAGTGGCTAGGGAAGATAGAAGCAAATAGTGAGGTAATATTATCACAGGTGAAGTGGGAGAAGGTAATTGGGGTTAGATAAACATCATTTTGGCAAAAGGTGTATATATTGGCTAAAAATAATCTTACAGATAGGAGGCATAAGATTGTTTTTAAGATTGACTTTTTATCACACACAGAATTTATTATATGATGAAGGATATTGGTCAGTGGAATAGAGGGGGAGCACGGAATGTTCACGGTGTGAGATGGAGGGAGCAGATCTAGAACATCAATGGTGGAGATGTAGAAAGTTAAGAGGATATGGCAGTGGGGTATTTAGTAATATAAAGATCATTTTTGACTTGAACATTGAGGAGGATTACACATATGCACTGTTAGGATATATTGAGATACAAGGGGATAGTGTATTAAAGGGAGTGATATATAAAATTTTGTTTGCTGCACGGTTAATGATTGTTAAAAAGTGGATATCATCGGAACCTCCGGGCATGAGAGAATGGATGGATCTAGTAAATACGATTCTAAGATATGAAGTATGAAGTTACTGGAAGAGTCATTATCCCTAAAGAAGGAAATTGGAAATGGTGTGTGGATTTTTTTTTTCCCTCTCTTCTCTCTTCCCCTTCTTCTTGGCGACGTGGGTGGGGGGTGGAGGGAGGGCAGGTATGGTCTAGTGAGGTAAGAAGTGAGAGGATGTATATTGTGTAACCTGGGGGGATGGCCCCTGGATGCCTGGGGGGATGGCCCCTGATTAAAAGAGAGTAGGTGTTAATGGGTATAATGAGTGGGTGGTCTCACCGTTTCCCCCAGGGGTTGACTCTGGGCTAGCGAGGGTTAAATATGTTTGGAAGTATAAATAAGTAATGGCGATTGGACTTGGTTTGAGGGGCAATAAGAGCCCTTTAAGTGTGGGTGATATAGTTGGTATTAAGCAACTAGAAAAAATGTCCACTCCCTGGGGATGAATGGGCAGGATCCTGCAGTGACGAGCCAGTGGGATTATGGCCGTTAATTGTAAGAGGAGACCAGTAAAGAGAGTCAGCTCTGCATGATAAATGTGGAAGTGGCTCTTGGGATGGTGGTGAGTGAATGTCCGCTAGCGTGGGGGGGGGGGGGGGGGGGGGGGGCTTGTCAACTTGAGGGGGGCGGCCCCAACCGGGTGGCTGAGAAGTGTATAGGGAATGTGTAATCCCGGGAGTGGGAAATAAAAACTGGTTGTGAATATTCAGTTGGGTGTTAGATCTCTGAATGCGCTAAAAAGAAGAATGGTAGAAGGAGGTGGCCCAGTGCTGGTTTGGGTCGACCATTGGGGGAGATGGCGAAAATAAGTTAGAGTTATAAGTAAGGGGTAGAGGTGGTAGTATTTATGTGAAAAAAGATAGATCGGTAACACAGCAGGGCAGCTAGGGGGGCAACCTAGGGCAGGATTTTAAATTGAATGGACTGTGAAGTATAATGATATAAAACCCCTTTTATAGATGGAATAAGACCTCACCAAATCATGGGTAATGGGATGTGGTAAAGACATGTATTATATTTGATAAGGTTGTATAATAACTTTTCTTATGGAAATGAATAAAGATTTAAAAATTGAAAAAAAAAATGTTGCTGCAATCGGTTAGCTGTTCTAGTGCAGTTTGATTAATGTTTGGTTCTGCCAAAATTTGTTGAACCCGCTAAACAGTAAAATTTCACTCATCTACCTATCACAAATCTCATCGGTCAGTAGTAAATATTTTTCTATTTCCTCCTATGTATTACAGATCAGCTACGGAGCCACCGACCACTCACTATCTGATAGACGCCTCTATCCACATGTTTTCCGCACCGTCCAGAGTCACCACGTCCACAATATGGTAATAACCAAACTGGTGAAGCAATTTGGCTGGACCTGGGTTGGGATTTTAGTATCAGACGATGATGCCGGAGAGAATGAACTGCAGATACTGACAAAGTACATGAGAGAGGACGGGATCTGTGCCGCCTACATTATAAAACTTACAGAGAAGAATGCCCATAATAATGAGCGGATTTCAAATTTATTACAGAGTCCACAAGTCAGTGTCATTATTATATGCGGCACCTACACAGAGTATAGAGCTATTTTACTTTCTTGTAATACACCTATTTTTTTTAATTAAACTTTCATCCTTCCACCATCTTGGGCTTTCAACGGCATTGTAACACAAAACCAATATCCAGAAATTAACGGGAGTCTAGCCGTGGACTTTTCATCAGAATCTTTTCCAGGAGAGGAAGATTTTATGAAAAATTACTGGAAACTCCCCAGTATATGGAATTTTGAGGGAGTAAGGCTAACATTGGATTTAATAGCAGGAAATGGAGATAAAGATTCCTTTATTTACTACAATATAACAGATGACTGGACAAATGAGACTCATTTTCACGCTAACCCAAGTCTGAGGAATTACCTCTCCTCCGGGGTCTCTACAAGAGTCTATCACGCAGTAGAAATCCTGGGAAAGTCTCTACATGAAATGTTCTTATATATAAAAGACAGATATCAAGAAAATTCTATCCCTGGACTTCTACAATATACCCGGAGGTTACAGCGCTACCTACAGAGGATGAAGTCTCCACTGGATCCAATGGCATCTTCATATTACTTCAGTGACCAAGGAGAAGCTGCACATCCATATAAGATAATAAACTGGATTTATCTAAATAAGACCACACGTAAAGATGTACGAAAGGTGGAAATATACTGGAGTATCTTAATGAAAATAATCTTATAATGCAGCACCAGCATGGATTTATGAGGGATCGATCCTGCCAGACTAATCTGATCAGCTTCTATGAAGAGGTAAGTTATAGACTGGACCTGGGGGGGCTGTGGTTGTTGTGTATCTGGACTTTTCAAAGGCATTCGATACTGTGCCGCATGAAAGGTGGGTCTACAAAATGAGGATGCTGGGACTCGGGGAAAACGTATGCAAATGGGTAAGTAACTGGTTGTGTGATAGAAAACAGAGGGTGGTCATTGATGGAACATATTCAGATTGGGTTTTAGTTACTAGTGGGGTTCCACAGGGGTCAGTATTGGGTCCACTTCTTTTTAATATTTTTATTAATGATCTTGTTGAGGGGCTACAGAGTAGAATCTTCATTTTTGCAGATGATACTAAACTGGGTAGAGTAATCAGCACAGAGGAGGATAATATATTACAGAGGGATTTGGAGAAGCTGGAGGCTTGGGCGGTGAAATGGCAAATGAAGTTTAATGTGGATAAATGTAAGGTTATGCATTTGGGCCATAGAAATAATAAGTACAGTTATGTGCTAAATAATAAAACACTGGGTAAAATTACTTCCAAAAAGGACCTGGGGGTATTGGTGGACAGTAAACTCAACTTTAGTGATCAGTGCCAGGCAGCAGCTGCGAAGGCTAATAAAATAATGGGATGCGTCAAAAGAGGTATAGATGCTAAGGATGAGAACATAGTTTTGCCTCTTTATAAATCACTGGTCAGACCACACATGGAATACTGTGTACAGTTTTGGGCATCGGTACATAAGAAGGACACAGCTGAACTGGAGCGGGTGCAGAGGAGGGCAACAAAGGTCATTAAGGGAATGGAGGGGTTACAGTACCAGGACAGGTTATCAAGCTTGGGGTTATTTACACTAGAAAAAGACGTCTTAGGGGCGATCTGATCACAATGTACAAATATATGAATGGACAGTACAGAGATCTTTGTAGTGATCTTTTTACTCCTAGGTCTGTAACCATCTACATCTAGAGGAAAGAAGATTTCATCATCAGCATCGACGCGGGTTCTTTACTGTACGAGCGGTAAGACTGTGGAACTCTCTGCCACATGATGTTGTCATGGCCGATTCATTAAATAAGTTCAAGGGAGGCCTGGATGCTTTTCTTGAACAATATAATATTACAAGTTATGGGCATTAGATTTCTGGTGATACGTTGATCCAGGGATTATTCTGCTTGCCATTGGAGTCGGGGGGGGGGGGGGAGTTTTCTCCCTGTGGTGGGGCAATTGTCATCTGCCACATAGGGGTTTTTGCCTTCCTGGATCAACACAGTAGGGTTTCCCTAGGTTAAACCTGATGGACTCTTGTCTTCTTTCATCCTTATTTACTATGTTACTATGAATCCAAGTTTGAGGTGTTTGGATCACAAAGAAGAACGTTTGTGAGATGCAGAACAAATGAAAAGATGCTGGAAGAATGCCTGACGCCATCTGTTAAGCATGGTGGAGGTCATGTGATGGTCTGGGGTTGCTTTGGTGCTGGTAAGGTGGGAGATTTGTACAGGGTAAAAGGGATTGTGAATAAGGAAGGCCATCACTCTGCACCGCCATGCCATACCCAGTGGGCAGCGCTTGGTTGGAGCCAATTTCATCCTACAACAGGACAGTGACCCTAAACACACCTCCAAATTGTGCACAAACTATTTACAGCAGAAGCAGCAGCTGGTATTCTATCATAGGTAATGGAGTGGCCAGCGCAGTCACCAGATCACATCCCCTATTGAGCTGTTGTGGGAGCAGCTGGACCGTATGGTACGCCAGAAGTGCCCATCCAACCAATCCAACTTGTGGGAGCTGCTTCTAGAAGCGTGGGGGGCAATTTCTCCAGCTTACCCCAACAGATTAATAGCTAGAATGCCAAAGGTGGGCAATGCTGGAATTGCTGCAAAAGGAGGATTCTGGGACGGAAGCAAAGTGTGATGGAAGAACAATGTTATTTCACATACAAATCATTATTTCTAACCTTGTCAATGTCTTGTCTCTATTTTCTATTCATTTCACAACGTATGGTGGTGAAGAAGTGTGACTTTTCATGGAAAACACAAAATTGTTTGGGTGACCTCAAACTTTTGAACGGTAGTGTATGTGTAATAATGCATTCACAGATGTGGATTTTCTATATACATCTGTATTAAGCCATCTTTACCTCTTTCAATGGACACATCAAGAAAATCTATTTTATGCATGTTACTTTTATATGTCAATTTTATGTTGAAGTTGTTGCTATTCAATCGCTGCATGAATTTCCATGTTGTTTGTGAGCGCCGTTATCATGTCTATATGGGGTTTTCATCTTTGCTCAGTTATTTTGGTGTTTTTTTTGTAAAATCTTTTTTGTAAAGTGATGTAAGAGAAGACTGTAGAAGACTTGCAGTGAAGCTGGAGCAGGAGTAGCAAGATGGCGGCGCTGGAACTTCTAGTCTGGGTCCGGGCGCTTTCTTCCTCCGGCCAGAAATACTAATGAGCACTTTGGTTCCGCCAGTAAATGGTGCTTTAGGTGCGTACTGTGACTTGGTGAGAACGCTGGCAATTTTTTCTGTGCTTCTGCAGCAGTTCATTAACCCCTTGTTGGGCGAGTGGCAGCTTTGTGGTGCAGCAGGAAAACAAGGATGGCCGCGCCAGCAATGTGAAACACATTGAAAGTTTCTCTTTGTAGGGTGCTCCCCCACTTCTGAAATCTTGATCTGGGCGACACTGTTGGCTAAGGGGACGCCTGCCATGGGATGCTACAGAGTGAGCACCTCAAGGTTCTTCAGTCTCCCACTCCAAATAAATACTGATAGGTTACTTGGCTCTCTAAGGCATTGTCCCCAGTGTATATGTGTTGTAGTGTAGATTAGATTGTAAGCCTTACTGGAGACAGGGGTTAATGTGAGTGATGGGAATCTGTGTACAGGGCTGTGGGATATGGAAAGAAATCCATCTGTATAACACAAGGACGGCTGAACATTATTTCTGCTTCTTCATCTTTTTCTCCGATTCTCTATTGTAAAGATGGATCCGGCCACAATCATCAGGGATCAGATCCAGAATAATGTGTGATGAGACCAGACAGTGTAAAATATATCCCATTATACTGTATAAGAAGAGGAGAGATGAGAGCAGCCACCATAATGTCACTGATCCTATCAGCTGCCGCACGCTCTGTGTCCCTGCTGTTCCTGCTGCTTCCATCATTATATATTACTTAGACCAGTATACGCTTCTTCTCTATCATCCTATTCTTATAAGATGCTCATCTTCCTTCTTATACTGATACTTCCATGGCTTCCTTCCACACAATTACTCTGTGATCTTGAGATCTTAAAAGTTTATGGTAATGTAGAGGAATGTTACCAGGATGGAGACCTCATCATCGGGGGGCTGTTCACTATCCATCATCATACACAAAATATACAACTAGAAGAAGAACCTTTCCCACAGATATTATGTTCACAGTAAGTGATAATGTCCTGTGTGTTGTGTCTATTAGAGAAGGGGAGAGAATAGTGTGACGGCTGCAGACACAGCTTCCCCATCTATAGACACAGTACAGGCTTCTATCTGTAATATTCCTGTAATAGATGATGGGGGTTACGGCTCCACAGGGCCGCCCATCAGGAATTCCAGGGCCCCATACTGCCAACTTGTCTGGGCCCCCCACATTACCAAATGCAATATTCCAAAAAAACGTAAACTCAGGACATACGTTTGGCTATTTAAAGACCATAATATGTGCTAAATTACAAGTCAGTTAGGCCATGTTTTCAGCCTTAAAAATAACTATTGGTTTATGCAAGAATGGCTGAAAATGTAATTTTTCCCACAAATAATACTGACACATCATATATTCATATACGATCACCCCAATTGACTGAATAATGCTGCCATATATCAATACTGAATAAAATGACCAGAAAATCCTACAGCAACACCATGACCACAAATTCCCACACCCAAATGACTGGATAGCACTATCATACTGCTTATTATACAAAACACAATATAAAGACCAACATTAGACCCATATAGTCACTACAGTGTAGCTACATCCAGTGACTCACAGGTGACGTCTTCTTCGTTTGGAGTCGTTCACTTTCCTTCTCTCTTTCTATCGGCCTCGTCTCCGCAGAATCTGCCAGACAAAAATCTTAGGCTTTGCACTTTTCCAGCATCCTACACTTATACAAACTTCATATATACAGTATCACAGGGGATTTCACACTGTGAGTTCCACAGTTGTGATGCTCTGTAGTGTTATTCCTATGGCTTTAGATAATTCGCTGCGGAAATGTAGCCCCTGCTCACTTAACCCACCACTGCCGCACTCCTGCCTGCTTCTCTGGCTCCTGGCTCCCTGACGTCCAATCAGTGGCTGCGGCGGGACATCGCACAGTGGCTGAGCAGGAAGCCAAGGACCCAGAGAAGCAGATGGGAGCGCAGCCAGGTGACATATTAGCCCGGCAGCTGGTGGATTAAGTGGCAGGGGCTACATTGTCACAGGGAATGAAAAATCTGCTGCAAGAATGTAGATTCATAGGAAATGACAGTATTGCAGCGGATTTTGCTGCGGAAGTTGCAGCATGAAATCTGCTGAAATACTGTAGGTGTGAAGTCACCTGCCACTGGAATACAGCGACTGTCTCGGAATCTGGGGCATGTAGAGTGGGGGCTGCAACACAATATGTGAGCAGCTATGGGCCCCCTGAGAGTCCTGGATTGCCCCCTATACCACCCATATTACAGTATAATCCATCAATGTATATACATGTGCTACATATCCACACACTACACACAGGACATATATTGTACTACCACACAGAAATACACACGACATAAATATATAATAGATGTGCAAACCCATACTGTACAAATAGGCAGATATACACAAGTAGGGCGGGGCGATATGGCCAAAAAATAACATCTCAATTTTATTTTTAATTTGGACGATTCTCGATCCCCCTGTGACTGGGGAAGACTGGGGGTGACTTAGGGGAACTGGGGGTAACTGACAGGCTGTCAGGGTATGCTGGGGGTAGTATACACAGGCTGTCAGGGCATGCTGGAGGTATTATACACAGGCTGTCAGGGCATGCTGGGGGTAGTATACACAGGCTGTCAGGGCATGCTGGGGGTAGTATACACAGGCTGTCAGGGCATGCTGGGGGTAGTATACACAGGCTGTCAGGGCATGCTGGGGGTAGTATACACAGGCTGTCAGGGCATGTTGGGAGTAGTTATACACAGGCTGTCAGGGCATGCTGGGGGTAGTATACACAGGCTGTCAGGGCATGCTGGGGGTAGTATACACAGGCTGTCAGGGCATGCTGGGGGTAGTATACACAGGCTGTCAGGGCATGCTGGGGGTATTATACACAGGCTGTCAGGGCATGCTGGGGGTAGTATACACAGGCTGTCAGGGCATGCTGGGGGTAGTATACACAGGCTGTCAGGGCCTGCTGGGGGTAGTATACACAGGCTGTCAGGGCATGCTGGGGGTAGTATACACAGGCTGTCAGGGCATGCTGGCAGTAATAGTTATACACAGGCTGTCAGGGCATGCTGGCAGTAATAGTTATACACAGGCTGTCAGGGCATGCTGGGGGTAGTAGTTATACACAGGCTGTCAGGGCATGTTGGGAGTAGTTATACACAGGCTGTCAGGGCATGCTGGCAGTAATAGTTATACACAGGCTGTCAGGGCATGCTGGCAGTAATAGTTATACACAGGCTGTCAGGGCATGCTGGCAGTAATAGTTATACACAGGCTGTCAGGGCATGCTGGGGGTAGTAGTTATACACAGGCTGTCAGGGCATGCTGGGGGTAGTATACACAGGCTGTCAGGGCATGCTGGCAGTAATAGTTATACACAGGCTGTCAGGGCATGCTGGGGGTATTATACACAGGCTGTCAGGGCATGCTGGGGGTATTATACACAGGCTGTCAGGGCATGCTGGGGGTAGTAGTTATACACAGGCTGTCAGGGCATGCTGGGGGTAGTATACACAGGCTGTCAGGGCATGCTGGCAGTAATAGTTATACACAGGCTGTCAGGGCATGCTGGCAGTAATAGTTATACACAGGCTGTCAGGGCATGCTGGCAGTAATAGTTATACACAGGCTGTCAGGGCATGCTGGGGGTAGTAGTTATACACAGGCTGTCAGTGCATGCTGGGGGTAGTATACACAGGCTGTCAGGGCATGCTGGCAGTAATAGTTATACACAGGCTGTCAGGGCATGCTGGGGGTATTATACACAGGCTGTCAGGGCATGCTGGGGGTATTATACAAAGGCTGTCAGGGCATGCTGGGGGTAGTAGTTATACACAGGCTGTCAGGGCATGCTGGGGGTAGTATACACAGGCTGTCAGGGCATGCTGGCAGTAATAGTTATACACAGGCTGTCAGGCATGCTGGGGGTAGTAGTTATACACAAGCTGTCAGGGCATGTTGGGAGTAGTTATACACAGGCTGTCAGGGCATGCTGACAGTAATAGTTATACACAGGCTGTCAGGGCATGCTGGGGGTAGTAGTTATACACAGGCTGTCAGGGCATGCTGGTAGTAGTAGTTATACACAGGCTGTCAGGGCATGCTGGCAGTAATAGTTATACACAGGCTGTCAGGGCATGCTGGGAGCTGTAATTTGGCAGTAGCTGGCCAGTCACGTGTGAGCTGGTGTGGTGACACTTCCCCAGCACTTCTGGCGGCCATTCTCCTCTATCAGAGCAGGAAGAGATGAGTAATCCCGTCCCCGCTATAATAAAAGCGCGGGAAGTCAGTCAGTGTGCGGGGACAGCGGGGTGTCGGGCGGCAGAGGGCGCCCTGCTCTCAGTCCTCTTTGGATCTCCTGACCTCATCCACCTGCCATGGCCTCCACCCCATTCACGGCAGCGCCCGCCGGCCCCACACTGCCCATCTCTGGACTGCTCGGCCACCCGCCCCTCTTCTCTCGCTGCTCGGCCGCTCGCCGTCCCGCCCTCAATGATTTTTTGTGAAAATCGAATTTATGATTTTCACAAAAAATCTAAACGATTCTAACATTCTGAGCGAATTAATCGCCCAGCCCTATACACAAGTATGCTCAAACACATCACATAGATACAAACCCAGGGAGATTACATATATAGATCCCCAATACATGTATAACACACAAGATAGGCAGATTACAGGATACACAAATATGCCAACATAGAGAAACTACACGGATACAAACACATGCAGATCCCATATATACCTATATACACAGACACACAGCATAGATACAGACACACACATGCAGATCCCATATATACCTATATACACAGACACACAGCATAGATACAGACACACACATGCAGATCCCATATATACCTCTACAGACACACAGCATAGATACAGACACACACATGCAGATTCCATATATACCTCTACAGACACATAGCATAGATACAGACACACACATGCAGATCCTATATATACCTCTACACAGACACACAGCATAGATACAGACACACACATGCAGATTCCATATATACCTATATACACAGACACACAGCATAGATACAGACACACACATGCAGATCCCATATATACCTATATACACAGACACACAGCATAGATACAGACACACACATGCAGATCCCATATATACCTCTACACAGACACACAGCATAGATACAGACACACACATGCAGATCCCATATATACCTCTACACAGACACATATAGATGCAGACACGCACACACACATGCAGATCCTATATATACCTCTGCACAGACACATAGCATAGATACAGACACACACATGCAGATCCCATATATACCTCTACACACACATGCAGATTCCATATATACCTCTACACAGACACATATAGATGCATATACACAGACAGCACACATAGTGTCAGATGCACTCATGCAGATCCCATATATACCCCTACACAGACACATAGCATAGATACAGACACACACATGCAGATTACATATATACCTCTACCAGCACACAAACAAACATGGATACAGAAGCACACACATGCAGATTACACAGATATATGGTCACACACACACACACACACTTACTTTCTATGCAGGACGCTCCAGGGGGGTCACTAGTGAAGTCTCTGCTCCCAGCCCTGTCTGCAGCCCCTCCCCCTCTGCACCCGACTGCAGAGCTGTATACAGGAGGGAAAAGACGTCACAGCTGAGAGGGAGGCAGGAGAGAGGAGAGGGGGCCCCTGCATCTTCCTGTCTCCTGGGAGAGCAAACAGGCCGGAAGTCACTGTGTCAGAGCCGGGGAGCTGCTGAGGATGGAGCCCGGTCCGTGGGGGAGGGGGAGTTCTGCAGCCCGGTCCACAGAGTGCAGGGAGGAGGGGGGGCCCCATGGTTTGAGTTAAGTAGAGGGGGGCCCCTTGCATCAGCGGGAGCTGTCCCTCCCCCTGCACTCTGTGTAAACCAGGCTTTTCACAAACTTAAGTGTGTGGGAGGCAGCACGGGCCCCTCCATAGGCCGGGCCCCATACACCAGTACTGCTAGTACTGCCCTAACACTATTAAGCCCTTAACCCCTCAAGACCAAGCCTATTTGCACCTAAAAGACCAGGCTCAATGACAGCAACTTACCTGACCGCGCTCCAGCGTCGTCTGGCCCGGCTGAACCGCAGCGCCGCTCTCCTCGGCAGGGCCGGGTGACATAACGGAGACCCGACGGCGTCCCTAGTAACCAGGGGAGCCGCGGGTCTCTCGTCAGTAAGCGTCACCCGGCCGAGCAGCTGAGTGCTGTTGTACTCAGGCTGAGTGACGGATCTCTCTGCCACTCAGACTGCAGTGCACCAGCTGCTATGTGGCTGGATTCAGGAGGCCGGACCAATCAGCTTTTGGTCCGGGCTCCTGATCCAGTATAAAGTGTAGTCAGTGCCAGTTGCAAGTCGCTGGCTATTAGTTTATCTGATCCAGCTCCCCCTGTCCTTTTCCTGCGTATCCCATCCTAATTCCTTCTGCCTGACTACTCGTGTTCTGACCTCTGCCTGACCTCCGACTATCCCTTGTGTTACGACTTTGTACTGCGTTGCCTGTGTGGTTTGACCCGGCTTGTTTTACAATTCTTTATTGTGTTTTGTCTGTCCGTGCTGTTCTGTGTTTCACTTACGCAGTGTAGGGAACGCCTTTGTGGTTGTCCGCGACCATTTAGGGTCGACCGAGGCAATTAGGCAGGGTCAGTGGTGGGTTCAGATCCAGGGCCCACTGTCTCCGTCCTGTCTGTTCTAGCCGGTCCTGACACTCATTTTTCAAAATCTGACCTGTCTCACTTTATGCGCTTATAGCTCAGTGATGCTTTAACGTATCCTAGCGATTCTGAGATTGTTTTTTCGTCACATATGGCACTTTATATTAGTGGCAAAATTTGGTCACTACTTTGTGTGTTTTTTTTTTAAAAACATCAAAATATCATGAAAAATTTAAAAAATTTGCATTTTATGAACTTTGAAATTCTCTGCTTCTAAAAAAGAAAGTCGTATCACATAAATTAGTTACTAAGTCACATTACCGATATGTCCTCTTTATTCTGGCTTCATTTCATAAACATATTTTACTTTTTTAGGGTGTTACGGGGCTTAGAAATTTATCAGCAAATACCACATTTTCGTGAAAGTTTCCAAAACTGATTTTTTTTTTAGGGACCAGTTCTTTCTTAAGTTGATTTAGGAGGCTTGTATACTGGAATACCCCATAAGTGACCCCATTTTGGAAACTAGACACCTTAAAGAATTAATCTAGGGGTATAATGAGCATTTTAACCCTACAGCGGCTGGAGGAAAGTATTCACCATTAGGGCCGTAAAAAAAATGAAAATTAAAATTTTTCAATAATATATACGTTTAGATTAAAGTTTCTCATTTTCAAAAGGAACATGAGAGAAAAAGCACCCCAAAATTTGTTAACACAGGTTCTCCTGAGTACAACAGTACCCCATATGTGGGCATAAACCACTGCATGGGCACACAGCGGGGCTCAGAAGGAAAGGAGCGCCAATTAGCTTTTTCAATGCAGATTTTGCTGAAGAAGTTTCTGAGCGCCAGGTGCGTTTGCAGTGCCCCTGTAGTGCCAGCGGAGTAAAATCTCGCCATAAGTCACCCCATTTTGGAAAGTTCACCCCTCAAAGAATTTATCTTGGTGTGTGGTGAGCATTTTGACCCCACAGGTATTAGAGGAAAGTATTCAAAATAGACAGTAAAAATGAAAAACTCGAATTTTTCCAATAATATGTTCCTTTAGTTTGAAATTTCTCAATTTCATGAGGAACAAGGGGTAGGGGGGTGACTGGGGGGGTGGGGGGGCGACTTGGGGTGACTGACACTAACACTTTTATCCCCTGTCACCAATCATTTCATGGTGACAGGGGATAAAAAGTTTGCTGGGGAGACATGGTACAAGCGATCAGCGGGTAAATAGTATATACCGCTGATCGCTTGTACCGGGACCCCACAGGGGGGGTCCCGATGACTGCCCCATGCTCTCCGCTACCTCCGGTGTCGGAGAGCATGGGGCTTTCATTCATTTTTAGTACTAGATCACTGTGAACAGATATACTCTGTTCACAGTGATGGCGGGCGGCCATCTTGGATCCGATGGCCGCCGCGGGAGGGGGGATTAGTGACTGGGGCACTAGGGGGGCTGGTCTGGGTCTGATTTACTTATTTCATCTCCCCCCACCGTGGATTCACGGTGGGGGGAGATGAAATACAGCGGGCGGCATCGGACCATTAGTGACCGTCGTTTCGGCGGTCACTAAGGGGTTAATGGGGGGTCAGCTGCAGGATCGCAGCTGATACTCATTATCTCCGGTGGCTGTTGCTTAGATGAGAGCGGGATCGCTGTCCCTGCAGCGATCCCACTCTCATCGTAAAGCCCCCTAAAGTCAGGAACGTATATGTACATTCCTACTGCACGGGGCATGTGCAATCGGAACGTATATATACAGATGGCTTGACGTGAAGGGGTTAAAGATTGGAGCTCAAAATGACCTGAAGGACCCAGTAGCCAATTTTTTAGTTTTGCATTTTGGTATTTCCCTCCTCACCTTCTTAGAGCTATAACTTATTTTTCAGCTACAGGGCCATGTGACGGCTTTTGTTTTTTCAGGAACAGGTGTACTTTGTAATGGCGTCTTTCAATCTACCATTAAATTAATGATGAAACCCCAAAATATAATTTATGGTGTGAACCGGGGGAAAAAATACAATTCTTCAAAAAAAAATTTTTTGTGGGGGTTCCGTGTTTACGTAATGCATTTTACGGTAAAACGGCCATAATAACATTATTCTATAGGTCAGTCTGAATACAGTGATATGACAGTTTATAGCTTTTCTAATGTTTTTACAATTTATTTTTTTTAACAGTAGAAACTTTTTTTTGCAAATAGTGTGATTACAACGGCCCTATTGTGACTCCTGATTGTAACAATTTACTTTACTTTTTATACATTTTTTTTTAATATGTAACCCTGGTGTTTTGTACTGCTTTTTGTTTACCGTTCACCGTGTGTGAATGATATTGTGTTATTTTAACAGATCAAACAATTGCGCACACTACAGTATTAATATGTTTATTTATTTATTTTTATATGTTTTATTTTTAAAATGGGAAAATTTAAACTTAATTAATTTTAGGTAATTTAAACTTTTATTAAGGGAGGGGGCTATTGTCAGGATTGTGGCAGTAACCTGGTGTGAACTGGGCCTGTGCTTTTGTTGTGCACGCCCACTTTGCTTCTCAGCTTCCTGGGAATGCAAGAGTTAAGCTGAGAAGCTGTTAGACTTGATTTATACAGCTGAGTGGTCGTTTGATTGACTTGTTCCTCTGCCTGTCTGGAGCCTCGGAGGATCAGAGCGCCTGTCCAATGAGGATCTGAACTAGGCTCTAGGTCAGCATAAAAACAAAGCTGAGGCGGTCCTTTCCCTGCTCACTATTTCAGGTTTCATACCCTGGTCCCAGCTCCCCTGTCTATTCCTGCAATCTTCGTCCTTACCCCCTCCGTTTGTTCGACTTCGTAACCTGACCTCTGCCTGACTTTTGACTATCCGATTGTGTCTTCATTTTGTACTGCCTGTTTGGTTCTGACATTTGCTAGTTTACTATCCGTAATTGTGTTTGTCTGTCTGTCTTGTCTGTGTGCACATACCCAGTGCAGGGAACGACTTCGTGGTTGTCCGCGGCTGCCTAGGGCCGTGTGTGGCAGGTAGGTAGGGGACAGTTGGTCCACCGGGGCATGTGCGATGACATTGTGTAATTGTGTGCCACTAGTAGAAGACCTGCTCTGCTTTGACTTACAGGAGAAGGAAGAGGACTGGGCCAGCACTGAAGCGAAGGAAAGGGGGGTAGGATGTTTTTTTTTATAATTATTATTATTATTATTATTATTATTATATATTATTATTATTATTATTTGATACAGACCAGAGCCACCACTGGAAAGTAACTCAAGAACCAGGGCACCATTGGGGATTAGCTCAAGGACCAGGGCACCATTGGGAATTAACTCAAGGACAACCCCCCACTGGGGGTTAACTACAGGACCATGGGTATTGTTGGGGGTTAACTACAGGACCAGGGGTGTCTTTGGGGGTTAACTATACGACCAGGGGTATTGTTGGGTTACCTACAGGACCAGGGGTATTGTTGGGGGTTAACTACAGGACCAGGGGTTTGTTGGGGGTTAACTACAGGACCAGGGGTGTCTTGGGGGTTAACTATACGACCAGGGGTATTGTTGGGGTTTACTAACTAACAAGGATAAGAGGCCACAGGAGGTTAACTACGGACCAGTGGTGTCCATTGTGCAGTGGACGGCGTTGTGGGCCGTAACCAGGGTAACTCTGGATGATAGTGAGGCCGCTATGTGGTGAGGGTCACTTGGGCCTTATCACAGTAGCCTGGAGTAGTGTTGTTACCCACCCCTGGTTATTTGGC
>NW_027210330.1:0-82286 GCF_027789765.1 Dendropsophus ebraccatus | reverse complement strand
GGAAGCTATATAACTATGGGGGAGCACTAGGGGAGCATATTACTACTGGGGGAGCACAGGGAGCTATTACTACTGGGAGCACAGGGGGCTATATACTACGGGGGAGCACAGGGGTCTATATACTATGGGAGCACAGGGAAGCTATATACTATGGGGGAGCACAGGGGGCTATATACTACTGGGGGAGATATAACTGGGAGCTATATATACTATGGGGAGCACAGGGAGCTATATACTAGGGGGGAGCACAGGGGGCTATATACTTGGGGGAGCACAGGGGGCTATATACTATGGGGGAGCACAGGGGAGCTATATACTATGGGGGAGCACAGGGGGCTATATACTATGGGGGAGGACAGGGGGCTATATACTATGGGGGAGCACAGGGGAGCTATATTACTATGGGGGAGCACAGGGAGGATATATACTATGGGGGAGGACAGGGGGCTATATACTATTGGGGAGCACAGGGGAGCTATATACTATGGGGGAGCACAGGGGATATATACTACTGGGGGGAGCACAGGGGTCTATATACTATGGGGAGCACAGGGGGTCTATATACTTATGGGAGCACAGGGGAGCTATATACTATGGGGAGCACAGGGGAGCTATATACTACTTGGGAGCACAGGGGACTATATACTATGGGGAGCACAGGGGGTCTATATACTATGGGGAGCACAGGGAAGCTATATACTATGGGGGAGCACAGGGGAGCTATATACTACTGGGGAGCACAGGGGAGCTATATACTACTGGGGAGCACAGGGGGCTATATACTACTGGGGAGCACAGGGGGCTATATACTATGGGGGAGCACAGGGGGCTATATACTATGGGGAGCACAGGGGAGCTATATACTATGGGGGAGCACAGGGACTATATACTACTGGGGAGCACAGGGGTCTATATACTATGGGGAGCACAGGGAAGCTATATACTATGGGGGAGCACAGGGGAGCTATATATTACTGGGGAGCACAGGGAGCTATATACTACTGGGGAGCACAGGGGGGTATATACTACTGGGGAGCACAGGGGAGCTATATACTATGGGGGAGCACAGGGGGGCTATATACTATGGGGGAGCACAGGGGGCTATATACTATGGGGGAGCACAGGGGGCTATATACTATGGGGAGCACAGGGGAGCTATATACTATTGTGGGAGAGCAGGGGGGGCTATATACTACTGGGGAGAGTGCACAGGGGGGCTATATACTAATGGGGGAGCGCACAGGAGGGCTGTATATAACTGAGGAGCACATGAGGGGCTATATACTACAGGGACACCTTAAAACTATGGAGGCACAGAGGGGTGTAACTATGTAGGAGTACAGAGGGGTGTAAACTACTGTATAGAGGTACAAGGGACCTAACTACTGTATGTGTTGGAGCCTAAAATATTTGTCTGGCAGATTCTGGAGAGAAGATTACAGCCAGGAGAAGACTTCAAGGTGGCCCAGGCTGGATGGAGAGAAAAAAAAAGGTGACAGACTCTGATCGGAGAAGACGCCTCCGGTGAGTCACTGGATGTAACTGCACTCTGTTATAGGGTTGTAGTGTTAGGGGTCATGGTATGGCGGTATTATGTAAGGTATCATTGGTGATATCTTTCTGTTTTGTTTAGTGCAGTTTTTATGTAATATATAATCACTGTATGGTGGAAATAGTGTGATAAGGTAACTACTGTATGTATTGGGGCTCTTGATACAGTGTGGGGGCAATTCAGTACATTATACAATGTGCCGAAAGGGAGGGGGGGCCCACTCTTGAGGGCTGTGCACTGGGCCCACCAATGTATTAAAACGCCCTGGGCGGGGGGAGGCTGCAGAACTATACTATATACCGCTGATCGCCTGTTCCAAGTGCAAAGAAGCACTTTTTATCCCCTGTCACCATAAATCATTGGTGACAGGGGATAAAAAGTGATACAGTGTCGCCCCGCACCCCCCCAGTCACCCCCGTTCCCCAGTCACCCCCCTTCCCCATATACATTACCTGATCCATGGAGGTCTGTCCTCCTCGGCGTCCAGGCTGATTCTGAAGTGCGCATGCACTCCAGAATCAGTTATCTCGGAAAATTTAAAGTGACAGAGACCAATTTGTCTCTGTCACTGAACTATGATTACTGTGATAGAAAATATGTGTAAAGTACAAAAGTGGAAAAACATACAAAAAAATAAAACACACACTTTTTATTATAGTAATAATTGCAGTTTACTCCCAGATTACCCCTAACCCCTCCAGATTACCCGTAACCACCGCAGGTTGCCCATATCCGCCCCCAGGTTGCCCGTAATCACGCCAGATTGCACGTTGCCTGTAACCACCACATGTTGATCGTAACCACCCCAAATTGCCCTCTCCAGATGGTCTGTAATCAGCCCGATTGCCCGTAACCCCCCAGATAGCATGTGACCACCGCACGTTGCCTCTGACCACCGCGTGTTGCCTCTGACCACCACACGTTGCCTCTAACCACCGCACGTTGCCTCTAACTCACACACGTTGCCAGTGACCCCCTCCAGATTGCCCGTAACCACACCAGATTGCCGTAACCACCCAAAATTACATGTACCCACCCCTGATTACCTATAAGCACTTCAGTTTATCCGTAACCACCCCAGATTGTCTGTAACCACCCCATGTTGCCTGTAACCACCGCAGATTGTCTGTAACGCCCCCAGGTTGCCCCTAATCACATGTAATTCCCCCCAGATTGCCTCTGACCACCGCACGTTGCCTCCGACCACCCCAAATTGCCAGTGACCCTCTCCAGATTGCCGTAACCACGCCAGATTGCCTGTAACCACCCCAAATTACAGGCAGGCTCGGACTGGACCACCGGGGGGCCGGGGGATCCCCCGGTGGGCCCGCCCCCCTTTGAAGGCCCTGTGCTAGAAGTGGCCTCCTGTTAAGCTTCTCCCTATAGTCGGGAGATCAGGGGGCCCTCAGCTGCCTTCCATGGTCCTCTAGTGATAAAAGAACGGCAGCAGGGCCCCTTCTTTCACTCCACTACTGTAAAGTCATGGGCCCCCCTCCCCCTGCACTGTAAGTGGTATGGTCCGGTCCTAATCTGCTCCTGGATTGGCTCTCTTCCTGCCTGTCACTAGAGGCTCCCTCTGTCCTCACTGAAAACAAACCCTCACATGTGGCAGCAGGAAGAGGCAGAAAGCTGCACAGAGAAGCAGCAGCAGGGGCCCCTCCATCCCTCCTGCAGTCATGTCCCCCCCTCCTGCTGCTCTGGTGCTGTCGGTGCCGGGGAGAAGGGGGAGAGGCTGCAGAAAAGGTGGAGATGGAGACTAATGGAGGCCCTGGAGCTTCCTGCATATAGTCAGTGTGAGTTTCTGTTATTTTGTGTATCCTTGTCATCTGTGTGTATGTAGTGGGCTATCTGTGTGTGTCTGTGTAGTGTGCTATCTGTGTATGTAGTGTGGCTGTGTGTATCTGTGTAGTGTGGCTATCTGTGTGTGTCTGTGTAGTGTGGCTATCTGTGTGTATGTAGTGTGGCTATCTGTGTGTGTCTGTGTAGTGTGGCTATCTGTGTGTGTGTAGTGTGGCTGTGTGTGTCTGTGTAGTGTGTGTGTCTGTGTGTAGTGTGGCTGTATAGTGTGGCTATCTGTGTGTGGCTGTGTAGTGTGGCCATCTCTTCTGTGTGTGTGTGTAGTGTGCTATTTGTGTGTGTGTAGTGTGGCTGTGTGTGTAGTGTGGCTATCTGTGTGTATGTAGTGTGGCTATCTGTGTGTGTCTGTGTAGTGTGGCTATCTGTGTGTATGTAGTGTAGCTATCTGTGTGTGTCTGTGTAGTGTGGCTATCTGTGTGTATGTAGTGTGCTATCTGTGTGTATGTAGTGTGGCTATCTGTGTGTGTCTGTGTAGTGTGGCTATCTGTGTGTATGTAGTGTGGCTATCTGTGTGTATGTAGTGTGTCTATCTGTGTGTGTCTGTGTAGTGTGGCTATCTGTGTGTATGTAGTGTGGCTATCTGTGTGTATGTAGTGTGGCTATCTGTGTGTGTGTGTAGTGTGGCTATTTGTGTGTGTAGTGTGGCTATCTGTGTGTTGTGGGGCTGTGTGTATGTAGTGTGGCTATCTGTGTATGTAGTGTGGCTGTCTGTGTATGTAGTGTGGCTATCTGCGTGTGTCTGTGTAGTGTGGCTATCTGTGTATGTGTGTGTCTGTGTAGTGTGGCTATGTGTGTGTTTGTGTCTGTGTAGTGTGGCTATCTGTGTGTGTGTGTCTGTGTAGTGTGGCTATCTGTGTGTGTGTCTGTGTAGTGTGGCTATCTGTGTGTGTGTGTGTGTCTGTGTAGTGTGGCTATATATGTGAGTCTGTGTAGTGTGGCTATATATGTGTGTGTGTGTGTGTGTGTGTGCACATGTATTATGTATATAGTGTATATTATATAATGTAGTTCTATGGATGTTTATAGAGAGACAGAAATGGCCGGCTCTCTAGAAGTTTTCCATAGAGTGCATGTAGACTGTACAGATAAGCGTATAGACTGTATGTAGCCCCTTGAAGTGTGTGTCTGTGTGTGTCTGATTAGATGTATGTATGTAAGGTGTGTATCTGTGTGTGTAGTGTTTGTATGATTAGATGTATGTATGTAAGTGTGTGTATCTCAGTATGTGTGCATGTGTACAATGTCAGATTATTCCTTAATCCGAATGTACTATCAGATGTACAAAAATAGTACACTGTACTAACATGAAAGGTTTGTCATCGGTTATGTACAGTATATGTATGTAGGGTGGGCCCCTAGAATCAATTTCCCTGGTGGGCCAGGGACCCCAGTCCGACACTGATTACAGGTACCCATCCCAGATTACCTATAAGCACTTCAGTTTATCCGTAACCAGCCCACGTTGCCGTTACCACCCCAGGTTGCCCGTAACCACCCCAGGTTGCCCGTGACCACCCCAGGTTGCCCGTGACCACCCCACATTACCTGTAATCTCATTTTTTTATTGTATTTTAGTAACTGCGCTATTCTAATAACTATTACTAGCTGCGGTTTTGCTCCAGCAAATTGGCGCTCCCTTCCTTCTGAGCCCTGCTGTGTGCCCATACAGTGGTTTATGCCCACATATGGGGTACCATTTTACTCAGAAGAAGCTGCGTTACAGATTTTGGGGTACGTTTTTCTCCCATTTCTCGTGAAATTAAACTAAACGAACATATTATTGGAAAAATTCGAGTTTTTCATTTTTACTGTCTTATTTTGAATACTTTCCTCTAATACCTGTGGGGTCAAAACCGCTCACTCCACCCCAAGATGAGTTCTTTGAGGGGTGTACTTTCCTAAATGGGGTGACTTTTGGGGGGGTTCTATTCTGCTGACACTACAGGGGCACTGCAAACGCACCTGGCGCTCAGAAACTTCTTCGGAAAAATCTGCACTGAAAATGCTAGTTGGCGCTCCTTCCCTTCTGAGACCGGCTGTGTGCCCATACAGTGGTTTATGCCCACATATGGGGCACCGTTCTACTCAGGAAAACCTGCGTTACAGATTTGGCCATGCAGCTTCTTCCCTGTTCCTAGTGAAATTGAGAAATTTCAAACTAAACAAACATATTATTGGAAAAATTCGAGTTTTTTCAATTTTACTGTCTTATTTTGAATACTTTCCTCTAATACCTGTGGGGTCAAAATGGTCACCACACCCAAGATGAATTCTTTGAGGGGTGTACTTTCCAAAATGGGTGACTTTAGGGGGGGTTCTATTCTGCGGACACTACAGGGGCACTGCAAACGCACCTGGCGCTCAGAAACTACTTCAGCAAAATCTGAACTGAAAATGCTAATGGCGCTCCCTTCCTTCTGAGCCCTGCTGTGTGCCCATACAGTGGTTTATGCCCACATATGGGGTACCGTTGTACTCAGGAGAACCTGCGTTACAAATTTTGGGGTGCGGATTCTCTCATGTTCCTTGTGAAATTGAGAAATTTCAAACTAAGCGAACTATTATTGGAGAGTTTTTCATTTTTACTGTTTAATTTTAAATACTTTCCTGTAATACCTGTGGGGTCAAAATGGTCACCACACCCCAAGATGAATTCTTTGAGGGGTGCACTTTTCCAAATGGGGTGACTTTTGGGGGGGGGGACTCTCCTGCGGACACTACAGGGGCGCTGCAAACGCACCTGGCGCTTAGAAACTTCTTCAGCAAAATCTGCATTAAAATAGCTAATTGGCGCTCCTTCCCTTCTGAGCCCGGCTGTGTGCCCATACAGTGGTTTATGCCCACATATGGGGTACCGTTGTATTCAGGAGAACCTGCGTTACAAATTTAGGGGTACTTTTTTTTCTCTTGTTCCTCGTGAAATTGAGAAATTTCAAACTAAACGAACATATTATTGGAAAAATTCGTGTTTTTCATTTTTACTGTCTAATTTTGAATACTTTCCTCTAATACCTGTGGGGTCAAAATGCTCATCCTACCCAAAGATGAATTCTTTGAGGGTTGTACTTTCGAAAAATGGGGTGACTTTTGGGGGGATTCTGTTCTGCGGACACTGCAGGGGCACTGCAAACGCACCTGGCGCTCAGAAATTTCTTCAGCAAAATCTGCATTAAAAAAGCTAATTGCGCTCCTTCCCTTCTGAGTCCGGCTGTGTGCCCATACAGTGGTTTACGCCCCACATATGGGGTACCATTGTATTCAGGAGAACCTGCGTTACAGATTTTGGCATGCTTTTTTTCTCATGTTCCTTTTGAAAATGAGAAACTTTAATCTAAACGTATAAATTATTTGAAAATTTTCATTTTCGATTTTTTTTACGGCCTAATTGTGAATACTTTCCTCCAGCCCCTGTAGGGTTAAAATGCTCATTATAACCCTACATTAATTCTTTAAGGTGTCTATTTCCTAAATGGGGTCACTTATGGGGGTTTTCAGGAGACCAGACTTCTAAATCCATTTAAAAAAAGAACTGGTCCCTAAAAAAATCAGTTTTGGAAACTTTCACAAAATGTGATAGTTTGCTAATAAATTTCTAAGCCCCATAACACCCTAAAAAAGTAAAATATATTTCCCAAATTATGCCAAAATAAAGAGGACATATTGGTAATGTGATTTAGTAACTAATTTATGTGCTATGACTACCTTTTTTGGAAGCAGAGAATTTCAGAAGTTCATAAAATGCTAAATTCCTAATTTTTCATGATATTTGATGTTTTTTCACAAAAAACACATAAAGTAGTGACCAAATTTTGCCACTAATATAAAGTGCCATATGTGACGAAAAAACAATCTCAGAATCGCTAGCATACATTAAAACATCACTGAGCTATAAGCGCATAAAGTGAGACAGGTCAGATTTTGAAAAATGAGCCTGGTCATTAAGGACCAAAACAGGCTGCGGAGGCAAGGGGTTAAGCGATCGCCAAACGATCGGAAAACAAATTTTCTGTACGATATATCATTCCATCTAAACGCTGATCGTTATAAAAGAAAAATCGTCACTTAGAAATCGTTAATCGTACGATTGGGCGAATTATCGCTCCGTGTAACCCAGCATAAGGGTCCATTTACACAGAAAGATTATCTGACAGATTATCTGCCAAAGATTTGAAGCCAAAGCCAGGAACAGACTATAAACAGAGATCAGATCATAAAAAAAGCCTAAGATTTCTCCTCTTTTCAAATCCATTCCTGGATTCCATTCCTGTCAGATAATCTGTGTAAATAGACCCTAATAGGTGGTGTTGAAAGGCAACGATCAGCCGACATGCACATGCAACACGTATAGAGCTACTGTGCAGCTTGTGGCACGTACTGGCCGTAGCAGTAGCTGTAGTAAGCAGAAAAGGATGTTTTATTCTGCATTTGCATTCTCCATTTGCACAAATCAGGACATCATGACATTATCTGTCCTGTACTATGAGCACCAGGCTAGTGCTGCCATAGTTACAGTGGGGTGGGGGGGCCCAGGCTTGGTGAACAGCCCGGGGCCTATGGTAAAGTTAATCTGCCCCTGGCTGCCCCCAGTAGTATATACCCCTTGTGTGTTGCCCCCAGTAATATATAGACCCCTGTGAGCTGCCCCCATATATAAAGAACCCTTTGTGCTTCCCGCAGTAGTATATACCCCTTGTGAGCTGCCCCAAAAAGTATATAGACCCCTGTGTGCTGCCCCCAATAGTTTATAAAACCATGTGTGCTTCCCCCAGTAGTATATACCCCTTGTGTGCTGCCCCCAGTAGTATATAGACCCCTGTGAGCTGCTCCAAGTAGTATATAGAGCCCTGTGTGCTGCCACCAGTAGTATATACCCCTTGTGTGCTGCCCCCAGTAGTATATAGACCCCTGTGAGCTGCCCCAAGTAGTATATAGAGCCCTGTGTGCTGCCACCAGTAGTATATACCCCTTGTTTGCTGCCCCCAGTAGTATACAGAACCCGGTGTGTTGCCATCAGTAGTATATACCCCTTGTGTGCTGCCCCCAGTAGTATATAGACCCCTGTGAGCTGCCCACAGTAGTATATAGACCCCTCTGAGCTGCTCCCAGTAGTATATAGAACCCTTTTGTGCTGCCCCATTTTAAGACCCCCGTGTTCTGCCCCATTATTATAGACTCCTGTGTGCTGCCCCCAGTAGTATATAGACTCCTGTGTGCAGCCCCCGGTAGTATATAGACCGCAGTGTGCTGCCCCCAGAAGTATACAGCCCCCCTATGTGCTCCCCCCAGTTATATACAGCCCCCCTTTGTGCTCCCCCAGTTGTATATAGACCCGTGTGCTTCCCCAGTTATATAGACCCCTGTGTGCTTCCCCAGTTATATAGACCCCCTGTGTGCTTCCCCCGGTTATATAGACCCTCGCTGTGTGCTCCCCTGGTTATATAGACCCCCATTGTTTGCTCCCACCGGTTATATAGACCCTCGTTGTGTGCTCCTCCTGTTTATATAGACCCCCGCTGTGTGCTCCCCCTCCCATATAACAAAAAAAATCAAACACTTATACTCACCTGGGCCCACACGTCTCCTCTCTTGTGGCCGCACTGCAGTGGTCACAAGAGGCCGCTCTCCCCTTGTCCCCTGTCACTCAAGGGTCGGTACCATAAGGAGAGTGCAGCCTCTTGTGACCGCTGCAGGCGCAAGAGTGATAGACAGAGTGGGACACAATGGCTTCCGCCCTGTCAGTGCTGCTGCTGCTACATGTAACTATGAGCGCTCGTTAGGAACGCTCATAGTTACAATGCAGATCACAGCAGCGGGCGGGGGGCCTGCAGGGGGTGCCATGGATGGGTAAGTAGACTAAGGCCGGCTTCCTCGGGAGGGCCCCTTTAACCAGGGGCCCCGGTGCAGATGCAACATTTGACCTCTGGTTAAAGTAGCCCTGGGTCATGTGATAAAAAAAATCACAGTATGTTAGAGAATAGTGTCATGATGCGACATAGTGTCACAGTTGCAAAAATAATTCTTGATAGATTTTTACTTGCAGTTGACAAGTCACATACAACTATGCCCCACTAACCTAAATGCAAATGAAATATTTTTAACAGCCAGTTTGTTACTGCAATAAAGTATCAAATAAGTCTTCTCACAGAGAATCAGTAGCGGCACTCACCCATAGGTAAAAGACGCTTTATTTCATGGGCAGAAAAATGGACAAACAATAGTGCAATCCACAGGAAGAGCTCTTCCTGTGGATTGCACTATTGTTTGTCCATTTTTTCTGCCCGTGAAATAAAGCGTCTTTTACCTATGGGTGAGTGCTGCTACTGATTCTCTGTGAGAAGACTTATGAACTGTATTTTTAGCAGAGCACCCCTGATGGTTGTGACGGAAGATTGGGTTTTATGTGCTTAGCCCGTGCCTGCATACATATTGGACTGGAGTGCCCGCCTACACATCTACATTCCGGTGAAAGTATCAAATAAGTTGCACAAATATTTTGGTTGCACGATTTAGATGTGATTTTTTTGTCATGTGACGTATCGCCTTGTAGCCTTAGCCTATTCATTGAAGCCTAACTGCCATTAAAAAAACTTTTGACATTTCACAGGGACATGTGGAAAGTTTTGGTCAGTTGGACTCTTACTGCAGTGACCCCCACCAAACAGGAGAATGAGTGGGAGGCAGCACACAGCAGTGAGCTTCACTTTCCTTTTGTTATCTCCATCCATCAGCCCCATAGACTTATAATGGTGCGGCCTGGACAGAAATTGCTGGAAGCCAGGTTGTGAAATGCGCTACCCTGCGCTTCTCCAGACCATTTCTCCCAATCAGTAGGGACCCAGATCGATCAAAGCTTTTGACATCTTCCTGTGACATAGACATGAAGCAGTCCAACAGCATCCAAAATTTAGTGAAATCTTGAAGGTTTTAGTGCATATCCGAGTATATAAACCACAGGGATATCTCAAGCATGCTACTAGTTGGCATTTGGGATTACCAACATTTTAGAATGCATCCCCCATACTCTATTGGTTTATCAGGACCTGGTTACAAGGTGCTGTTGGACCCAATTATTTTGTTATCTCCCTGTGAGATGTCAAAGGTTTTACCAGCTGAAGCCCCGCTGCGGTCAAGCAGGGGCTAACTGAAGCGGGAGGCAGGAATCCCCCCACCACCAGACTCCCCCTGGCTGCAAGGCCCCCACTGAAAACAAAAAAAGATCAGCTCACTGTCATGGCCGCGGCGGCGTCCTGTGCTCCGGGCCACCGCCGCGACCGCCCTCTATCCCACGCAGCTGCCGGGGTCCCTGTGCAGGGACCCGGCGCTGCGGTCTGTTCGGCCCCGGGGGCGCCTCACCTCGTCCCGCTCCGGTCTCCGTCTGTGCCGGCCGGCCCGCGCGCGTCCCCGCCTCCTAGGGCGCACGCGTGCCAGCTGTCTCAGATTTAAAGGGCCAGTCCGTCCCTAATTGGTAGTTGCACCCAATCACTCCCTATAAATCCCAGCATGCCCTGTCCCTCGTGTTCGAGCCTCTATATGCTTCCCATAGCGTTTGGCCCAGCTCCCTGTTGTTCCTGACCTTAGTCCTTGTCCCTTGTTCCTGTCCTCAGTCCTAGTCCCTAGTCCTTGCCCGCTGCCTTCCCATTGTTCCTGAGTCCTGTCCGCCACCTGCTAGCGCATATACTATCCTCCGCCTGCACTATCTCCTGCCTACTGCTCCTGTCACGCCTCGCCTGCCGTCACTAGCAACCAAGCCAGGGGTAGCGACCTGGGGGTCGCCTGCCACAGCAAGTCCAGCCCGCCTTGCGGCGGGCTCTGGTGAAAACCAGCGGCCCCTTAGACTCCGCTCCCTGGTGAGGTCAGTGCTATCGCTGGTGACGGTCCAGTGGATCCACTACTCCAGGCGTTACACTCACCTGTCACCCGTTCCCAGCAGCCGCGGGTCTCCCGTCATGTCCCCGGTGCAGGCAGTGTGATGCAGACACACTGCCTACACCAGAGGTCCCTGAAGCTCTTCCGGGCAGCCGAGCATTTTACGGAGAAGCTCGGGGATGCTCAGCTGCTGGGAGAGCTTAGAAGTCCCTAAAGTGTCTGCCATTCTCCCGAAGTTGCCCAGAAAAGCTTCAGGGACCTCTGGTGTAGGCAGTGTCTCTGCATCACACTGCCTGCGCTGGAAACATGAGGGGAGACGCGCAGCTGCTGGGAACAGGTTTCAGGTGAGTTGAATTGTTTCTTTTTTTATAGCGGTTGCCGCATACAGTGGGGATGCGCCGGTTTTTGAGCTTTTCCACTGTGCGGTTTAAAAGTCTTATATGCCGGAAAATACAGCATTTATTTTAAATTGGTGCCTAAATCCAAACATTATAAGTACATGTAATCATCAAAAACAAGATTTCATGAAAATACTACAATGTGTAAGAGTAAATTCCCATTGTAATCACTAGCAAACATCAAAAGAATTTCAACAATACCATATTAAATGGTTAATAGGATCAAAATACAATAATCATATTTACATTTTAAAACTATTCAGCCACTAAATTGTATTTTTATGGTCTTATATTGTTTCAGTTAGGTCCAAAGCCTGCAGAGAAGAAAGAACAGAATGATCTGCTTTGGATTAGTACACTATGTGCTCCTTTTCAAAGCTGATGTTGTATAGGGTTCATATAAACTGCAAAAATTAAGAAAACATGCATTCTGTACAAACAACACTATAAGAAGGCAAGGTCAGTGGGTGATATCTCCAAATAGGATGTTAGAGACCCACACCAGGAATGTATTCATGTTTCTTATTTTGCTCATATAATGCAGCGTAGGCTATTATTAGAGAATGTTGTACAGGATATTGATATTCCTTGTACTTACCTGTTTTAGTTGATGGGTTAGGCATAGTAGAATTTCAGCATGTGCATGTGCACTCACAAGTCATTTTCTAATGCTGCCTACCCTTCCCATTGGGGCTGGGGCTGCAGGGGTATTTGTAAGGGTGCAGTCTTATGACTGCAGTTCCTCATGAGATCACTTGCAGCCAGGTGAGACTCATAAGCAGTGGCGGACTGGGGTACCTTGGGCCCACCAGGAAATTTAATTCTATGCGCCCACCATAAACATACCAGCGCTAAACCTTTCACAATACTATAGCGACTTTGCACAGCGCTGTGTATGTTACCAATGATGTTAGCTTACTGCTAGTAATTTGTCAGTCACTCTAGGCAAACAGTATAACATGCCACTTAAGTTTCTTGAAAGGGGCAGTCCTATGAAACTAACAAATCTCATAATAACGAAAGTATACTTACCCTCGTAGCACTTCCTTAACAATATCCAACAGATGCCGTCCTCCTGCAGCTCCTCCAGCTGTAACGTTACATACTTGGCCAATAGATCACCCACTTAGCCAATCAGTGACTGGTCGGGACACCGCTGCAGTCATTAACTGGCTGAGCGGGCAATCCATCAGCCACTCTGTGACATTGCAGTTGGAGGAGCCAGGGCTGAGACGTACACGAACCCAGGCTAAAATGACTTCTGGCCGCTGTGAGAGAAACTCAATTCCCCTGTCCATGACAGGAATTGTCCAGAGCAGTGGCAAATCCCCATAGAAAACCTCTTCTGCTCTGAACAGTTCCTGTCATGGACAAAGGTGGCAGCAGAGAGCACTGTGTCAGACTGAAGAGAATACATTACTTCCTGAAGGACACACAGCAGCTGTGGCTCCGGCTCGGGGGTATTTTTAAGCTATGGCCGGGGAGGGGGTGGTTATGGATGGCAGAGGTCACTTACCTCCCCGGTTCCAGTGCCAGGTCCCGGATCGCGCCGCCCGGTACACCCGTCGCACGGCCGCTTCCATAACCACCCCCTCCCCGGCCATAGCGTAAAAATACCTCCGGGCTGGAGTACCCCTTTAAATAGAAGTCAAATGTAAATCTTTACAACTTTGACACTAGTTGATTTGAAAGAAAAAAAAATTGCAGGAGTACCCGTTTAATTCTACAAAATTCACTACAAATCTGAACCAAGATTAAGGCTATGTGCACACTGCGTATGAGACATTCCGTGACTCAGCTCTCTGCAAAGATCATTCCAGCCGGTACTTAAGTACCGTCCGGGTGATCTTTCCAGCTGCAGTGTTCTGATGCGCGTTCCGGCATCAGAACTTCCCATAGCGCACAATGAAGCAAGCGGACGCAGCCGCAGCTACCTGGGCCACACCTGAATGTATGTGTGTGGGGGTTCAATACTTTGCCTTGCCCCTGATGCTGCCCACACACAGGAGCCACTGGGTTGTGTATATATGATGTATATTTATGGTGGAGTCCATGTTGCTATGCTTGGTGTCACCCTGTCACTTGAAAAAACCTTTTGACAAACCTTGCAGATGTAGGTATAAACCTTAAAAAGTATGGTTTTTTTTCTTCAAGATTTGAGTTTCTTTTTAATCCAAGGATACGTGTCAGAGTTCTACTATTCACTGCTCCATCCTACTTGCGCTCATTGTGCAGGTGATAGATCTGTGTAGCAGGCAGATGTCAGAGCTGCAATACGTAATGGACCCACAACTCCCAAGCATAATAGTTAAACCAAAGAACGTGAAATAAAGACACAACACATTGTAATCAGGTGTCAAAGGGTCCCAATTTTATTTAAAATTACATGACACTGAAAATGGCAGACCCCCGACTCACGAAGAGTCACCCTCCAGCACTCAGGCGAGGAAAAACCCCCTGTGGGGGAAACCTCGAGGAAGCCATGGCTGGAGAGCTGCCCCTCCCCTGGGCTTAGAGGGTAATACCATACTATAAATATAAAAAACTGGATGTGAAAGAAATTTGTCCGCTATATCTGTCACCTTATTGATGTCTAGGCCGATGTATCTCACAGATCCAGGTCCACTTCTCAGGATGGTGGAGACTCCGTAAAGGGGTAGTCTAAAACAGACCACCCCTTTTCCCCTGCTAGAACCTCCAAAGTACATCAAGGATCGGGGCAGTAAAGTAGTCAAGCTCAAGGTCCTCTGGTGCATCCAAGATGGCACTGATGAGGGCACGGTGCATTGCTTTATGGAACCTTCTTTATGACATAAGCGCTTGTCATCACAGTGCACGGTTACCATGGTTACTGCAGGTAAACCCATCTGAGGCATTAACCCATTAATGCCTGGCAATGCGCTTTACTGCAGAGGTCACAAAACACACTTGTGACCAAGCAAACAGCTGATAGTTAGGCCACACTAAGAACACTAAATAATATGATTTGATGTGGCCCATAGCAACCAATCACTGCTCTGGTAAAATAAAAGCTGTACTGTGATTGGTTGCTATGGGCATGTTAGACTGTCTAATTTGTGCATGGCAACCATTTAAAGCTCAGCCTTAATTTTATAAGATCTAGTTAAGATATGAAAGGTAAGCTGTGATTGGTTGCTATGGGCAAATCAGACCATGTTTTGTCTCTGGCAGATTAATAAAGCTGCTCCTTTGCTGTAAAGCTTATGATGATGATGATGACGACTAAAAACACAGGACATCGAGCTTCCCCATAATGCTTTGCAGTCAGCCCTTCCTCCATACCTACTTTTTAGAGGGACACTTGTGGTTCGCAGACATTTCTATAAACTACAATTCCCAGCATTTCCTGTCACTCAGTTTAGCATCCACTGGTATATGGTTATATACAGCGGATTTGTTAACATGAAGGAGACTGCTGACAATCTGATGTAATTGAATGTGGAAAGGGTGGCCAAAGAGTATTATAAATAAAGCTGTTGAAATGAATAGAGAAGGAGGGTATTAGTATGGGTTGCATGTAAAACTACATTTCCCAGGCTTTCATAGAAATCGGTGGTTGCCCAATTAGTTGATCACTGAAGAAACTGCATTGACTGTACTAAAGGGGTTGCCTAGTTGTTTAAAATTAAAATAGTCCACAGTATTAAATGGGTACTCCACCAGCCAAAACATTCTTTCAAATCAACTGGGCCCAGAAATTTGTAATTTAAAATCTCCTTTCTTTCAGTACTTATCAGCTGCTGTATGTCTTACACAAAGTATTGTATTCTTTCCAGTCTGAGGGTAGGTTCAGACTACGGAATCCGTGCAGATAAATTCCGGTGGATTCTGTTGTTTGTACCCGCTCATGGCCGCGTCTCCTCCCATGCCATAGACACCATTCTATGCACGGGCGGATTCCGCATTCGGCCAAAAGAATTGACATGTCACTTCTCTCGGCGGAATGCGGAATCCGCCCGGCCATAGAATGGTGTCTTATCGTGCGCATTCCGTAGTCTGAACCCAGCCTCACACAGTGATCTCTGCTGCCACCTTTGTCCATGTCAAGAACTGTCCATAGCAAGTTCCTGACATGGACAGAGGTGGCAGCATAGAGCACTGTGTCAGACTGGAAAAAATACACCACTTCCTGCATGACATACAGCAGCTGATAAGTACTGGAAGGCTTGAGGGTTTTTAATAGATGTAAACTACAAATCTATGTAACTTTCTGGCACCAGCTGATTTGAAATAAAAAATGTTTTAAGCTAGAGCACCACTTTAAAGGGAACCAATCACTTAAAAAACGCATGTAAAGCTATGGGAATGTGCTGTAGCAGCACCCAGCACACTTCCCAAACATGCTTTTATACCCCCCGTCCCTGCAATGTACAAGCCAAAAACGTACTTTATAAACTCCGTGCCCTGTATGTAAATTACCCCCAAGTAGTCCTCTGGGCGGGGAGCTGCGGGCAAGTAATCACGGTCCCTGGGCGTTCTGCAGTGCTAATCACGCCCCTCTGGGTGTGATTAGCCTGCATAATTGTAGCGGCGTCATCGGAGGCGCGCTGTCTCTAACGTTAGCACGCCTACGTTCTTGCTGTGCCGCTCATGCGCAGTACAGCGGGTCCGGTCTGCGCCGTACTGCGCACGTGCAGAAAGCCTCAAACTCATTGCTGGAGATCCGGCAATGAGTTCAAGGCTATTTTGCACCTGCGCAGTACGTTTTTTTTTAACAAATCTGTTTTTATTGGTTTTCAAGAGCATAGGAAAAGCATAGAGATGTAAATACAAATGAGTATTAACAGAAAAAGAGACATTGAACCAGCAATGGGAAAAGGAAAAAGGAAGGGGGGGGGGAGGGGGCACACGGTCAAGGTCCATCGTATTTTCTGAGCAGTCCACGAATTGGTCGTAGAGTCCTTAGTAAGTCTCTAAGACTTGCGGTAAGGTATTGGTAATTAGAAGTCCTTTTGACACCCACAGGTGTAGATCCAAGGGTACAACTCCTGAAGGGTGGGGGGTGGGGGGAGGGGGATCGGAAGCAGTTTAGCACAAATTCTATGTTAGGGTAAGGTACAGGATAATACAATGGTATACGTAGACAAATATTTGCGAGGGAAACAGTAGAAAGTACCATAAGTCATAGCAAAAGTAATCGTGGCTTATTCCAACCATGATTCGTCAAGTGTAGGGTTATATAATTAAATATTACATATTACAGGTGGGTGGTGTGGGGATAGGGGCTAGTTAACAGGTAGACAGTGCCTGGGTTTTGTAGAGTAGCCATGGTGACCATATTTTAACAAAAGTATCATGTGATACGTTCGCCCAACCGGTAAGTTCTTCGAGTCTGCAAATCTGGTTTACTTTATCAATCCATTGGGCATGTGTGGTTGGGGAAGTACTTAGCCAATGTAACGGTATCAATAGCTTAGCAGCTGCTATTAAATGCGCAACAAGGCTATCTTTGGAGAATTTGACCTCTGGGGTAGATAGCGCAAGCAGCACCATCGGTGCAGATAGTGTAATGAGTTAATTGCCCGTTCTATTTCCCGCCAGAAGGGAGCAATTGAAAGGCAGTGCCACCAGATATGAGAGAGGGAGCCAATACCCGTTTTGCACCTCCAACATTTATCGGTAGGGGAAAGGCCCATGCGAAACAGCAGCTCCGGTGTTTTATACCACCTAGTGAGCAGTTTATAGTGATTTTCTTGTAACTTCACGCACCGTGAAAAACCATGGGAAGTTACAAGAATAGAGGTTCTCTTTTCTTGAGAAAGCGTGATCCCCAATTCTTTCACCCAGGAGAGGAGGAAGGAGGGGGGGAATGATGCAATGTCATCCAAAAGTTGTGAGTAAAAAAAGGAAAGACCGAGCTTACCTGAGATTCTGGAGAGGCAGGCTTTCTATAGCCACGCTAGAGGTGTTTTTGCTTTGGATAGTTTCAGAAAGTTAGCACAAGTTCGCTTAACGGTGAGAAGCTGTAGGAAGTTGAGAGTGAGAGAAGCCACCAGAGACTGGATATAAGTATCTGAGGGGGTCGAGTTATTTGTCATTAGTGTCGAAAGGTTTATCCCAGAGAGGTGGTCCCATAGGGAAACTTCAAACGTACTTTTAGGGTGCCCCGGAGGAGAGGGTTAGTCAAAGATTGAACAGCAGGTAATGTAGGGAGCCATAATAGGCGTAAGGAGTTTTTTCCCAGGGCCGCGGTCTCAAGGTCAGAACCTCGTAGGAGGCCCCCCACCGTCACCAGGTCAACCCATCTCTGCAGGTGTATGGCCGTGTAATACAGTTCTTTATCTCCGGTAGACCTAGTCCACCTTTATGACACTTTTGCGTCAATAAATCATGAGAGAGTCTAGGCTTCCCCTGATTCCATAGGAAGGTCCGGAAGATTCGTTTCACCTCAGCGAAGAAGGAGGGAGTTACGTCTTTGGGGACCATAGACATGGTATATAGCAAGATGGGAACAAGATAGGTTTGGATCAAGTTCCTGCGTCCCATCCAGGATAAAAATGGCACCTGGTAAAGAAGCGAGAAGTTTGGATATTTTTAGCAGTAAAGGCTTGTAGTTTAAGTCAAATAATGATGTGAGAGAACTCGAAATGTTAATACCTAAGTATTTAATGGAGTGTTCTGGCCACTGAAAGGGAGATGAGGACTTAAGATAGATAGCCTGGGACTTCGGGAGGGTGACATTTAATATTTCAGATTTACTATAATTAACTTTCAAGTTTGATAAGGAGCCAAATTTTTGTAGTATATTTTGGATATGAGGAAGGGCAGTGGAAGGGTTCGTAATCAGGAGCAGGAGGTCATCGGCGAAGGCTGCCGCAAGGTGGGTCTGTGACCCAATAGTAAGGCCTTGGATATGTGTGTCTTGGCGTATGCATTGTAGAAGGGTTTCCATCACTAGGATGTAAAGGGTGGGGGATAGCGGGCAGCCCTGCCGAGTTCCATTTGCAATAGGGAAAGGGGGGGAAAGAATACCGTTCACTTTTACTTTGGCTGAAGGGCGTAGATATAGGGAGAAAATAGCGGATATAAATTTATCTGGAAGGCCGAATTTATGAAGGGTGGCTTTCATGAAGTCCCAAGCTACTCTATCAAAAGCCTTCTCAGCATCAGTGCCGAGAAGGATGAGGGGCGTGTTAGTTCTATGAGCGTGGTGTACCGCCTGTAGGACTCTATGTGCATTGTGTTTGCCTTCTCTCCCCTTCACAAACCCTGTTTGATCTGTATGTAGGAGACGGGGGATCAAGTCTCTAAGTCTGGTTGCTAGCAGTTTGGCCCAGGTCTTTAGGTCAATGTTCAATAAAGATATGGGCCTATAATTTGTACATGACATGGTATCCTTCCCCTCCTTGGGCAAAACAACAATATGTGCCTCGAGGGATTGCGGAGGGAGTGAGCCCCCTTGTAACAGAGAGTTGCAGGTTGCCGTTAGGTGGGGGAGAAGGATATCATGAAACTTCCGGTAATAGAGTGCAGAGAGCCCATCGGGGCCTGGACTCTTTCCTTTGGGTATGGAAAGGAGGGTTTTCTTAACCTCCTCTACTGTGAAGGGACGTAGCAATTGTTCTGCATCCAGTTGTGTAAGAGTAGCTAGTTGCAGGGAGGCAAGGAAGGAGCTGATATCCTGTTGTCTAGTCGGTCCCTGGTCAGCCTGTGTTGGTAGGCAGTACAGGGATTTGTAGAAGCTGCAAAAGGCGTTAGCAATATCTTTCGAGGCAGTCACAGTGCGACCGTCTGCGGTTTTAAGTGAGTGTATGAATGTCTTCTCTCTGCGTTTTTTAATCAGAGCAGACATGAGCTTCCCTCCCTTGTCCCCATGGGCGTAAATTTTTTGTTTGAGATAGAGGATGTTCTTTGCTAGTTTAATGTTGAGTATGTCTCTCAGTTTTTCTCTCAAGCCATCGAGTTCTGCTGTTGTAGCGGGGTCGGTTCCTTTCTTGTGTCGCACCTCCAAACGGGAGATGCGAGCCAAGAGAGAGTCGATCTCTTTGTTCCGCTCCTTCTTCACTTTGGAGCCTAGGGAAATTAATAGACCCCTCATATAAGCCTTATGTGCTTCCCAGGTAACGGTGGTAGGAACCTCTGGGGAGATGTTAGTATCAAAGTAAGCCTGCAACTGGGAGGAGAGGGCTTGAACATGGGAGGTGCTGTCTAATAACGTCTCATTGAGGCGCCAGGTCCATTCCCTCACTGGTAGGTGTGAGAGTTGAATAGTGGATACAACTGGGGCATGGTCAGAGAGGGTGCGGGGGAGGATATCGGATGTTGTGAGGGAGGGGATCAGGCTCCCGTGTAGGAATAGATAATCCAGTCTCTGGTGGGATTTATGGGGAGCAGAGTAAAATGTATAATTGGTGGATGTAGGATTCATCAGTCTCCAGGTATCCACCAAGTCCATCTCTCTGAGTCTGTTTTTAATACTGTTAATCCAAGTTACTCTTAAACCGAGGTACCATTGTATTATGGTCATGTTAAGAGTAGTAGTGGTTTATATTTTTATAGAATAAAACCATGCAGTATGTCCCAATAGGATTTCTTTAGTGAAACAGAAAATCTAGACGTGTTCCACATTCTAGACAAATCATGATCATAACCTTATGATTCAGAATGAAAAGCAAGAACAGGAGGTATTGCAGTATGAATTTTGGGAGTTTATGTAGGTCACATGGTATAAAGCAGTGTCCACTATAACTATATGGGGAGGTATCTGTCAGGTAGCGAAAAGTTTAAAAACCTGGTGTGAATGGGACCTAAACATGGCACATTTTTAGACTGTTTAGTCTGTTTCAAATTTTTTCCCATTGGCTATGTTCACACATTGCTTTAACTTAGTAAAGAACGGACGCTGATTGCAATGACATCAGCATCCGTTCTCTACTGCAGGGGCAGCATTGCATTGACTTCAATGCAATGCCGCCCCTGCAGTAAAGAATGGATGCTGATGCTATTGCAATGGCAGCGTTATTCTAAAGTCTGTTCTTTAGAACGGGCGTTAGAATAATGTACCAATTATTTCCGGACGCTGTTCACTGCCAATACAGAGGTATCGGCTGCAAGAACAGGCTAAGTGCAGCCCAACAGCTGGCTGTTTAACAGCGTCTGTTGCTATGCATATTTGTATGCATACAAATATGTACAATACACATACATTATACACAGATATAAAGAAATGCCCATTACATGACACACACACACACACACACACAATGAAGATATAAAGAAATGCCCAGATATAAAGAAATGCCCATGCATGACACACACACACACAATGCGCACATATACACATCTAAACAAATGCACATTACAAATATGCATAGATAATACACACACGCACCATACACACAGATTCACATAATATACATACTTCATGTCCAAACACACAGATTTACCTCTGGTACGGGAAAGCACCAGGTACAGCTCACATGTTGTGTGAGCTATTCCACGGGATGATTATCGTTCGCATAATTGTTAACGATAAACGATCTCAAACGACCGCCATTGCGAACCACCTGAAATCGTCCACCCATTTACACGGAATGATGATCGTTACTTATGATCGTTCTTGTGGTCGTCGCTATTGCGTTCGTCGCTACTGCGAACGACCGAACAACCTCTTATTCCATGCGAACGATTTGCGAACGAGCAACGATAAAAATAGGTCCAGGTCTTATTAAGCGATCAACGATTTCTCGTTCGTCGTTTTATCGCTAACTGCTATTCAACCAAACGACTATCGCTTCAATCCGAACCATTTAACGATTATCTCAACGATAATTGTCCAGTGGAATAGGGCCCTAAGAGAGATAGTGGAGAATGTGGGAAACTTGTTAGGCCTAGCAATAAATTGGGCAAAATCTGTGCTTGTGTCATTAGACGAAAATGTGAAGTTACAGTTTTCCCCATTGAGAGTTTTGGAGAGAGGAGGGTGTTTTAGGTATCTGTGAGTCACAGTTTCCAGAATGTTGGAAGAATTTAACATACTAAACACTAAGGCAGAGATTTATGAATGGGTGTAAATATACACCTGGTGTAAACTGTCCATAGCAACCAATCACAGCTCCGCTTATATTTTACCAGAGCTGAAAGCTGAGCTGTGATTGGTTGCTGTGGGCAGTTTGCACCAGGTGTATATTTACACCCTTTCATAAATCTCCCCCTAAGTCAATGATAGATGCACTTGCCAGAAAGGTGTCAGTTTGGCAGAAATTACTGATTTCAAAAGTTGACAGAGTTACATTATTAAGCGCAGTCTTCCAAAATTCTTGTTTTTGTTTACTGTTTCCCAAATTGATATAGAGGAGAAATATTTCAAAAATATCAGAGCTGTAAAGAATACCCTTATATGGGGAGGGAAGAGAGTTCACATAAAGCTGGAGCATTTGTATATTTCAAAGGGAAAAGGAGGGCTCGGTCTTCCAGATATCAAGCGCTATTGGTTGGCGTCACAAGCTTACTTGTTGGTACCAGGGCTGTGGAGTCTGACTCGGAATTAGTTTTGGCTGGAGTCGGAGTCAGGAAAAATGTACCGAATCTAGCTTTTAAAAAAATCTTAGAACAATTTAAAATTGAGTTTTGATATGAATTTTATAAGTTTTGCTCATCAATATATATTATGAGCAACATTCTAATAGGACACTGGCCCTATTACATAAGGGGGGTCAGAGAAAAGTTGTCGGTCACTATTTGGCAGTTTGTTCCTAAACCTGAAGAGTCCATTGTGTGGGGGGAGATCTGTGCTCTTCCTGAATGCTGGATGACTGTATATGAGCAGCAGTAATATAAAGATATCCTGTGTAATATAGAGGAGGAGGAGAAAACATAAGTAGTGCAGCAGTAACCTCTGTCCTCAATGTGGTGTTTTTCTTTGGCGTGTTCTATGGCTGCAGCAGGCTGTGTGTGTATGCTATGGCTGCAGCAGGCTGTGTGTGCTATGGCTGCAGAAGGCTGTGTATGTGTGTGTTCTATGGCTGCAGCAGGCTATGTATCTGTGTGTTCTATGTCTGCAGCAGGCTGTATGTGTATGCTATGGCTGCAGCAGGCTGTGTGTGTGTGTGTGTGTGTGTGTGTGTGTGTGTGTGCGCTATGGCATGCCCCCACATCCACAGTGACCACTCTATATCACTATGTGTGACTTCTCTATATCACTGTGTATGACCCCCTCTATATCACTATGGTTAACATCTATATTACAGGTATCTGGCATTGTTAGCAGTGTTTCTGTGTGTATGGTGAATATTTAGTTAGAAACATAGCAGATTGTCAGCAGGAAAAGACCACCTGATCCATCTAGTCTAGAGTTGTGAGTAGTTCAGGACATGGAGGCTGGAGACTAGCTGCATCCACTGCACACACAGGAGAATCTGCTTTATATCTTTCCTCATTCCCTCGCCCCAGTATCATGTAGGACATTAGGGAGAAGCTGCTGAGCGGTAGGTAAAAAGAAAACAAGAAATCAAGAAGAAAGGTATTAGCAGTTTTGCTTTTGGCTTGCACTCCACCCATGTCGCAAAGGTGCTATAAAAATAGATCATTTGGCTCCTATCTGCCCAGTTGTAGGCTTGTTCAACCGAGAAGAGGCCATTGCTAGTGTGAAAATGCTAGAGTAGGGACCATGTCTCTGAGGACACCTTAACGTGGTGACTAGAGATGAGCGAACCTGGAGCATGCTCGAGTCCATCCGAACCCAAACTTTCGGCATTTGATTAGCGGTGGCTGCTGAAGTTGGATTAAGCCCTAAGGCTATGTGGAAAACATGGATATAGTCATTGGCTGTATACATGTTTTCCAGCCTTAGAGCTTTATCCAAGTTCAGCAGCCACCACTAATCAAATGCCGAACGTTCGGGTTCGGATCGACTCGAAGCCGAACCCGGTTCGCTCATCTCTAGTGGTGACATAGTACACTCTGTTTGATGTTGTGTGTGCACTGGGAGGAGTATATACGGTAAGATTGTGCACCTGTGGGTTGCTGTTGCACTTTTTTTATTTTTGTCTGTACTTTAGCCACATGCAGCGAGCAACCTGCAGTGTAAACAGAGGCATAGAGGTGCTGCCAATTTTTTTTTTTGTTGAATGGGGGGAGGGGGGGGGGGCGGTGGTTACCTCCTTTTGGCTTGCACTCCACCCATGTCCCAAGGGTGCTATAAAAAGAGATGATTTGAATCCTATCTGCCCAGTTGTAGGCTTGTTTAGCCCAGGAGAGGCAATTGCTAGTGTGAAAATTTACTTTAGCCACATGCAGCATGCAACCTGCAGTGTGAACAGAGGCATAGAGGTGCTGTCTATTTTTCCTTTTTTTCATGTCTCTATGACATGTCAAAAGGTTTTTTGTAACGACAGTGACACTTTAAGCACAGATAGCTATTTACAGTATCAGCAGTTTAGAACATGAATTGCAGCTAACAATTTCACTTTAAAATAACTGTATGCAGTATAATACCATACGTGGTATACCACACACCATCTGAAGGGACCCTTGAGAAAACCAGTTGAGGTTTGGCAATACATGTGGGAAGGATGAGATGCCACTTCCTGCCTCATCATTGCTGGGGACTGACTGTACTGTATGCCTTTTTTAAATTTAAAGTTTTATTTTATTTTAAATGAGAACAACAAACAAAGGACGTTGAGTCCTAAGTGAGACATAAACAACATAGAAAAACAATAACAAGGCAATATACATGCAGTATAAATCAAAGGTGAATAACCAAATAAGTATGATAAGTATCTGACACGATCAGGAGACCTGGCTACGAGGTGATAAGATTGCTTTCCCGACGTGTCTGCCCCCACAGGATCTACCTATTGTTGTTACAACTCGCTCTAAATACAACTGAGAGATGTTAGGTAAAAAGAGAGCAGTAGCCAGGAGGACTCGGACTACGGGTATGCTGGCACCAGCCTGCCTCAGGCCCTGGTGGTAGGGGTGATGGGCTCTGAGTGTGCAGCGGCCTCCCATAACAGCAGCAACTTGTGAATTACATGTACTTAAAAATGGCTTAAGAAGAAAAACTTATCATGGGCAGTTAGACATAGCAACAGAAGAAGACAAGGACAAGGAGACACAGACAAGGGGGGGAGAGGGGATGTCCCTACGTTAGCTGAATAACATGTGGTCACAACGATACATATTATGTAAGACAATTCAGCCATGCCTACCGTTAAGGCGGTGAGAATGGGCGTCGCGAGGGGAGGACAGCTCCCAGGTTGAAAAGATCAGAATGATTCAAACAGCCGCGGTTCTGTATGAGTCGGAGGAGCGGAAGAGCAACCATGGACTCCAGGTGGCTGTGTACTTCTTTACAGCTGTTGGGGTGACCGCAATAAGATTCTCCATGTCATGAATTTGGGCAATTTCAGCGAACCAATCATCTAGTGTAGGGGGCTCCGTGGATCTCCACCGTCGGGGCAGCACTGTCTTCGCTGCCTGCAGGACGTGTCTGGCTAAGGACTTCTTGAATCGGGATTGGGCAGTGGGAAACATATACAACAGCACCGCTTCCGGGACGTTGGGGATAAGGACACCTGTGACATTGTGTATAGTGCGTAGGATAGCCGACCAGTACCCCCGTAGCCGCGGGCACGTGTACCATATGTGCGACATAGTCCCCTCAGCCTCTTCACAACGCCAGCATACATCAGGTACCGTGGGATACCACTTGTGGAGAAGGGTGGGAACACGATACCAACGGGAGATAATCTTATAACTAGTTTCTTGTGATTTACATGCCAGTACCACCTTGTGCGAGAGAAAAAAAGCCTTAGACCATTGTTGTGGTGTAAAACTTTTCCCCAACTCCGACTCCCAGGCAGAGCAGAATGATGGCAAGTGCTGGGAGCCTGAGGACAGTAACTGTTGGTATACCACGGAGATGATGTGTGGAGGACAGGGAGAGGACACGCATAGATGTTCGAAGTCTGTCAGTTCCTGGTGTAAGGTATGCGTGCGTTTAGAGGTGGAGTAGAAATGTTGCAGTTGGGCATATTCAAACGAATGCTTTACAGTAGGTGGGGTCGCATCCAGGATCGCTGGCAGGGGTAAGAGTGAGCCCTGTTTAAGTACCTGATAGAAACGAAGGACCTGGTCGGCTGGGAGCCCCAAGAAAGATGAGGAAAGTCCCGGTGTAAACTGTGGGTTATGTGTTATGGGAGTCATCGGTCCGCGTTTACGTAGCAAAATGTGGGATTCGCCCGCCAGATGTAGAGAGGCTAACGTATGTCGAGTAACGTGGGACAAGGCAGTGTCGTCTCGTAAAGAGGGTGACCAGGTCCAAGGAAGGATGGAGAGGGGTCTGGGGCACTGCGCCTGCACAAGTTGAACCCATAACTTAGAATTAGAATGATCGATCATGTCCAATATACGAGCGTGGACACAGGCCAGGTAGTATAAACGGCAGTCTGGCAGACCAACCCCGCCCGCAGCCTTGGAGCGAGACAAGGTCTCTCGCCTAATCCTGGGACGACCCATGGACCACACGAAAGAGGTGAAGCAGCGTTGCACTAGTTTCCAAAAGGAAATGGGGATGTGGACGGGGATGGTCTGCAGCAAATACAGAAGCCGAGGCATTAAAGTCATTTTCAAGATATTGATTCTCCCAAACCAAGAGAATTCCTTCTTGTTCCAGGTATCAAGATCCTTGATAAAGCGAGCCAATAAGGGGAGAAAGTTTATCTCGAACAATTGGGAAAGAGTGGGGGGGATTCGGATACCCAGGTACGTGATGCCAGACGCAGGCCAAGCAAATGGGAAATTGGATTGAATGGTAACCATTACTGTATGCCTTTTTAATGTTATTTGCATGTAAGAAGAAATTTAAAAATATGTATAATTCATGATTTTTATTACTGTTTTAAAGGTATATCTATGTATTCTGACCTGTATATTAACTGGTCATATTGCAGATGTGTGGTATACCCTTATGCACATGGTGCAGTAATTTTAATATGTATGCATGTTTCTTGTTTAATTTAAAAAATATCTATTTTTGATATATTGGAGTGGGGAATATCTATTTTGGTCTAAATGTTTTTTTGTTTTGTTTTTAATTTTCCCAAGGGTGATCAAATGGGGCTAATGGAATCCAATGGGCCTCACTGAATCTAAAACACCATCCAGATTCTCAGCCTTCCACCAAATGTCAATGAATCCTGGATGAATAAAGCTTTAGGCTAGGGCTTCATTCAACATCTTGCACTACATATTCCTAATTTTATCCTACAGCTACAGCTTTAGTGTAGAAGAGTTGCATGCAACGAAAAGCTGCAGTGGAGACCTGTCAATGAAATTAGGCCAATGTTTATGATGACTGTTTCTGAAACTTACAGAAAACAGGGCATAGCTTGTGAGAAACACACTGTGCAAATTATTTATTGAATAATGCTGCGTTCACATACACAACATTTGCAGCAGATTTCATGTTGTGTCGCAGGGAAAACTGCTGTGATATGTGGTACAGTTACCCCTATGGATCTGCATTGAAAAGCCCCTGCAAGAATGTAGCCACATCCTCCCTAAGTAATCATCTGTCAGTTTACTGTACATGCAAAAACACCATCAAAATAGACACCATCAAATGTCTCAACGTCAGTAAGCTAGCCAGACCTTCCTCCGGGAAGGAATAACCAAGCCAAGGAATGTCTCCAGTCAAGGAAACCACCCAAGCAAGATATCCATGCACAGACAGCTGTTTCTGGGGAATTGCCCCTCATCAGTGTGGAGTAGGATTCTGGCTAGTGGGAGCAATGCCTAGCCAAAAAAACATGGATGGATGCCTGGCTTTGGTATTTCACTTGTCATGTCACAATACTCATAACTGAGTTACACTTTGACACAATAGGGGCGACCCTGACATTTCCCTATTTGTGTCCTAATACTCACAACTGAGTGGCTACATATCTGGGTGGTTTGGTTTTCTCCTCACTGGGAGGCCCCCCTTAGAAACAGGTTTCCTTCCCTTGAAGGATATCTGGCTATTCCTGTGGTTTGAGACTCGACTGAGGCTCCATGGACCCCTTTTTTTTGCATATTCAATTTTTTTTTAGGGGGCATTGTATCAATGGAGACTCTTAAACGAGTACTTCATTGAAATTTTTTTTCTGATCTCACTAGACAATTGAAAATCTGCTGCGAGAATGCAGAGTCATAGGGCATAACTGTACCACCTATCACAGCAGATTTTGATTCAAAACTCAATAGTGAAATCCGCTGCGAACGCAGTACGTGTGAACACAGCCTTATAATGATAAGGCTTATAATAGAACTGCCTAGGTGGAGATCGCATGTCAAAGAATGAAATAAGCTACCGTGCACTTCTCTTGGCTCATTCTCCTTATCAGTTGAGCGTCTCAGCAGTGAGACCCTGACCAATTTGACATGTCCTTTTTTTTTCGAGTGTGTCTGTTTAACACCCACTCTGTAATCCTAGGCAAAGTACCCAAATTTTAGCATATTTGCCTCACTATGTTGTCTCAATAAATTGCTCATTATTTTTCCTATAATCTGCTGCATGTAAGGCCTCTTTATCAAATGTTTAGAATGTAAATTATTAAAAATGTTTCCTAATTATAGCAGTAACAGAAAACAGTGCGGCAGTGACTTGGATGCTCCAATAAGGTTTATATGCTCCAAATATTGATTTTTGCACGTCTGTGGTGTAATGTTTCATGTCAGCCTCAGTTTTGCTTTTTTTTCCGTGGTTGCTGAAGATCTGCACTAGGCGGCACTGTAATAGGTGAGGTCACTGTCTATGTAGGAGTACACACCCTGCCTTTTTGCACAAGGCTCTTCTGTAGTAGCAGTTCATACAGTTTCGTGCAAACACAGAGCTGCCTTCTTTAAAGGGTGTGTTAAATAATTCTGTTTTGTTAGCCAACGTTTAGAAGGTACAATGAAGCATGTGTTTAAACTGTGGAAAGTGGAAAATATCATTACCTATTTCCTAAAAGAAAGGTATAAATATTGGTACAGTTTAACTGGTGCTTACTGTTAGGTAAATATGAAGCATTATACAAGACTAGTTTGTAGAAACATATGGATTAAAGTAGTTATTTATAACATATTATTCTATTTTAGGCTGCTCCTAAACATAGAAACATAGAAGATTGTTGGCAGAAAAAGACCACTGGGTCCATCTAGTCTGCCCTTTTAGTATTTTCATTCTTATTATCTTAGGATGGATATAAGTTCATTCCAGGCATGTTTAAATTCTGTTATTGTAGATTTACCAACCACATCTGCTGGAAGTTTGTTCCAAGTATCTACTACTCTTTCAGTAACGTAATATTTTCTCACATTGCTTCTGATCTTTCCCTCAACTAATCTCTCACTGTGTCTCCTTGTTCTTCAGCTCAGTTTTTTTTATTATTTTTAAACTAAAATAGCACTTAAGCTATTTCTTAAGCCCATAAAATGGACAATTCAGCAAATAATGCACACAAAAATGTTGTTAAAAATGTAATCAGAAATTAATAAATTCAGATTTAGGCTATGTTCAGATGCTGTAAAACAGCAGCCATTGTTTGACACGGCCGTTGTTTGACACTTGTTTAATACGTTCCTCCGGCCAATACTGCATTAATGTCCGGAGTAAGTTTATTTAAAACCCATTGTAAACTGCTAGTTGTATGGGTGTGTCTGAAAGTCAATTAACCATTGACTTCCTTGCACACTATGACTGGCATTACAGCCACAAAGTGAGTGACCTGTCAATTATTTGTGCCCATTGTTTCCAAACAGTGGCCACAAATAACTGACATGGCATATATTTGTGTGGCTCCGTAGAACAACGGCGCCATACTACATAGTGTGCACAACAACGGCTGTTGTTCTATTGAAATCAATGTAAATGAGTGCATGAGGTAAACTATGGCCGCAGTTTTCAATGACAACTACGGCCATAGTTTTCCCATTTATTTACATTGTGTGAACGTAGCCTTAAAAGTGGACCTGTCAGCAGGAAAACATGGGTGTACATAAATAAGCACATGACTAGATAGGGCTAGTTATCATGCTTCCAGGCATAGTTGTTTTTTATAGCTCCATAGTCCTTTTTTTGCCAAGAAATATTTTTTTTTTCTTTTTTGTAATATGTGAATGAGGCTGAAAATTCCAGGATGCTTCCCCCTTGCCACAAACAACCCAAGTAAGCCCAGACAATCTCCATTTATTTGCTGTCTTTGCACATGCTTGCATCTGCCCGACCGAGTGACAGTCTCTAGATAAATAGGGCATTGCCACGCTAGAAAAGGCCCCCTGGGCTTTTGAGCCACATTTACCTATTAACATCTCTAGGAAAAGTTGATGGTTGTTCCAAACCTCTTCCATTTAAGAATTGTGGCGGTCACTGTACTCTTGAGAGCTTTCAGTTCAGCAGCCACCACACAATTCTGTCTCTGAGCTCAACAGGCAGTTGTTTCCTCCTCATGGCTTGGTTTTTGCACTGGTATGCATTTTCAGCTGTAAGGCTGTAAATAGGCAGGGCTGTGTGTTGTCAAATCCTTTCCAATCAACTAAATTAACTACAAGTGACTCCCGTCAAGAAGTAGAAAATCTCAGAGATAATCATCAGACCTTATGAGGCCTCGAGAGCTAAAGTATAAATGTCCTAGTATATGGTCTGTAAACTTACAGTATGTCCATATAAAATTTTATTTGACTAATGGGATGTTGATCAACATAACATGGTTGCTACGCTTGAGGAATGATGTTTACCAGCAGTCTCCACAAACTTTCTTTGACACACAGTCAAAGTCTGTTTGGTTAAAGGGGAACTCCAAGTAGCCTTCTTAAAAAAAACTTCCAAATTCCAAATAATGCTAGGCTCTTACCAATCTTCCCCCCAACACTCTTCAAATGGTTTTACTGTAGTCCCAATCCTCTGATGCAGTTCCTGCCTGTTTGATATCTCTTGCAGTCCCTCTTCTTGTGCACTGCAATCAGACTTCATTTCCCAGTAGTTGTCACGGCCGCGGCGGCTTCCCGCGTCCCGGGTTGCCGCCGCGACCGCCTCCCGTCCCGTGCAGCCGCCGGGGTCCTTGTGTAGGGACCCGGCGCTGCTGCTGCTTTGGCCCCTGGGGCGCCTCACCTCTCCTCCGTGCATTTCGGGGTCTGTGCCGGCCGGCGCGCGCGTCCCCGCCTCCTAGGGCGCGCGCGCGCCGGCTGTCTCAGATTTAAAGGGGCAGTGCGCTCCTAATTGGTTAGTGGCACCAATCACTCCCCTATAAATCCCAGCATGCCCTGTCCTAGTGTTGGAGCCTCTACATGCTTCCCATAGCGTTGGCCCAGCCCCCTGTTGTTCCTGTGTCCTATTCCGCTACCTGGTCCTAGTCCCTGTTCCTGAGTCCTATCCGTTACCTGGTCCCTAGTCCCTGTTCCTGGTTCCTGTTCCCCTGTCACTCCATCTGTTCCCGTGTTCAGCCTGTCACGTGCGCTCTCACCTGCAGACCATTGCCTGTGCCATCTCCTGCCACGCCTCGCCTGCCGACACCAGCAACCAAGCCAGGGGTAGCGACCTGGGGGTCGCCTGCCGCAGCAAGTCCATCCCGCCTTGCGGCGGGCTCTGGTGAAAACCAGCGGCCCCTTAGACTCCGCCCCCTGGTGAGGTTAGTGCCATCGCTGGTGTCGGTCCAGTGGATCCACTACTCCAGGCGTTACAGTAGGCTCCAACCATGGATCCCGGCGAGGTGCCTGATCTCCGTGACGTCGCCAGAGTGGTCACTCAGCAGGCGCAACAAATCCAGAAACAGTCGCAGCAGATCCAGCAACTCACTACCGCCTTACAGCAGCAGACTACTGCCCAGCGCACACCACCTCCTGACGCTTCTTCTTCACTCCGACTGGCTCTCCCAAGCAAGTACTCTGGGGACTCTAAGTTGTGCAGAGGATTCTTGACTCAGTGCACCATGCACATTGAACTTTTGAGTAGTCAGTTTTCCACCGAGCGCTCTAAAGTGGCTTTCATCATCAGCCTATTGGAAGGTAGAGCCCTGGCCTGGGCCACGCCACTGTGGGACCGTGATGATCCTGTTGCTGCCAATCTCCGGGCCTTCCTATTCGAGTTTCGCTCCGTCTTTGAGGAACCTGCCCGTGCTTCTTCAGCCGAGACTGCTCTCCTCAACCTCTCTCAAGGCAGCTCCTCTGTTGGTGACTACGCCATCCAGTTCCGCACCCTGGCAGCTGAATTGGACTGGAACGAGGCCGCCCTATTGGCCACCTTCAAGAAGGGTCTGTCTAGTCGAGTGAGAGACGTGCTCGCTGCCCGAGACCTGCCTACCTCCCTGAACGAACTCGTTCTACTGGCCACCCGAGTTGATACTCGTTTTTCGGAGAGGGAGGAGGAGGTTCGGCATGAACATTTACTAAGCCGTTCCCGTCGCCATCCCCAGCTGGCGCCGGTTTTCCAGAATCCTGACCTTTCGATGTCCCAGCCCTCTCCTGAGATTCCTATGCAGGTGGAACGGGCTCACCTGACGCCTGATGAAAGAATCCGGCGCCTGGAGCGGAATCTCTGTCTCTATTGCGGTGGTTCCGATCACTTCCGGCTGGGATGTCCCCTACGTCCCCAAACATCCGGAAAATGCTCGCACCTAGGTCCGGTGGGACAGGTGTCCCTAGGTGTGAATGCCACCTTTCCAAGTCTGTCTATGCCAGTTTCCATCCGGACTCCCTCAGGACAAAATCATCAGACTACTGCCTTCCTCGATTCTGGGTCAGCAGGCAGTTTTATTGCGGCAACATTGGTCCAAAGATGGCGGCTACCCGTGACCCGACTAGCCAGGCCCCTGACTATCTCCTCGGTCACGGGCGAAATTCTTACCGACCGTGTGTACTACCAGACCGCACCTTTAGTCCTCCAGGTGGGTCCTTTACATCAAGAAGAGATATCCTTCTACGTCCTGCCCCATTCTTCCCCCGCGGTCCTCCTGGGACTCCCGTGGCTGCAAGAACATGCCCCTCAGCTGGACTGGAGAACCGGGGAGATTCTCAGTTGGGGTCAGGACTGTTCCAACCAGTGTCTCAAGTCACCTCAGACCAAGTGTACTATGTCGTTTTCTGTCCCTGCCAAGCCTCTATCCGGCCTACCGGCAGAAGACCAAGACTCGGCGGATGCCTTCTCTGCCGAGGTGTACCCTCTCTCCGTACCCAAGACTGAGGTCATGTCCTCTCACCACCGGGAGAACTTACAGAAGGACCTCGTCCACAGACCCACATTCCCTTGCCACGTTTTACCGCCTGATCGCCTAGTACCAGTCGTCACCTCCACTCTTCGGAGAGTACCCCCCGGAAAGACTCATGTTCACCCTGCGCTTCGAAGAGGTATTTTGAAGTGGGGACATTCCTCGTTGGAGGCCGGGCACCCTGGAGTCCGTAAGACCGGCCAACGGATCTCTCGCCACTGCTGGTGGCCCAGTCTATCCCAAGATGTCAAAGACTTTGTGGCTTCCTGTGCCATTTGCAGGCAAGAAAGAGGGGGAGGCCAAAGGGGGGGGGTACTGTCACGGCCGCGGCGGCTTCCCGCGTCCCGGGTTGCCGCCGCGACCGCCTCCTGTCCCGTGCAGCCGCCGGGGTCCTTGTGTAGGGTCCCGGCGCTGCTGCTGCTTCGGCCCCTGGGGCGCCTCACCTCTCCTCCGTGCATGTCGCGGTCTGTGCCGGCCGGCGCGCGCGTCCCCGCCTCCGAGGGCGCGCGCGCGCCGGCTGTCTCAGATTTAAAGGGGCAGTGCGCTCCTAATTGGTTAGTGGCCCCAATCACTCCCCTATAAATCCCAGCATGCCCTGTCCTTAGTGTTGGAGCCTCTACATGCTTCCCATAGCGTTGGCCCAGCCCCCTGTTGTTCCTGTGTCCTATTCCGCTACCTGGTCCTAGTCCCTGTTCCTGAGTCCTATCCGTTACCTGGTCCCTAGTCCCTGTTCCTGGTTCCTGTTCCCCTGTCACTCCATCTGTTCCCGTGTTCAGCCTGTCACGTGCGCTCTCACCTGCAGACCATTGCCTGTGCCATCTCCTACCACGCCTCGCCTGCCGACACCAGCAACCAAGCCAGGGGTAGCGACCTGGGGGTCGCCTGCCGCAGCAAGTCCATCCCGCCTTGCGGCGGGCTCTGGTGAAAACCAGCGGCCCCTTAGACTCCGCCCCCTGGTGAGGTTAGTGCCATCGCTGGTGTCGGTCCAGTGGATCCACTACTCCAGGCGTTACAGTAGTCTTTGCGATGCCAGCTTAAAACGTCCTGTTTCTTCCACCCCCATACCCCAGCCCTCCCTCCTATGCCCTGCCCACTCTTGGGGCCTTCCATCAGTGCCTCGTACCCTCTCCACCCACATCTCACCCCCACACCACCCCCAGTCATGCCTGCCTCCTCGATCTGTACTCAGCAAGCAAACTGAATGTGAGACTAAATTATTCTTAACAATAAATTAAAGTGTAAATACAGAAATTTATTATTGGTGGGAAATGATCATCCAATATTCTGAATGATAACATGCGATAATAATAATCAGGAATTGCTGTGAAATCTCCCCTTTAGTGAGTAGAACCACATTGGGAACCACACAGGTGAGGGGCGAGCAGAAAGTAAACGGTTCTTTATTTTTCTTTAGTGGAGGTGCCCATACAGAAATATATGTCTGATAACAATTAGCAAACATTGTGGTTTCTGCACGTGGACAAACCACTTGCAATATTTTATGACTGGTCGCCACATGTGGGTGTGGTCTCATCATTTAACAACCATGTTAGAATATGCCTTTATTCTGCTTTTTTGGGTAGAAATCTGCCATTTCAGCTGTCCATTGATTTCTTCTTACAAATACAATATAGAATACCATAACATTTTGCAGCGTGAGAATAAAAGTCTTGTTTTCGTTAACTTCTTGTTTCAGTAAAGAGGATCGCAAACAGTAATTGGATTACTAGGCTTACCATATGTTAAGAACCAGGATACCAGTAACTTAAATGGCTTAGAGGAATGATCATTAAAGGATGTGTTAATATGTTTTAAAGCTAGGTCTGTACAGTAGACATTGACTATATGCTTCCAGTGTAATATAGCTGGATCAAAGGACAAATTAGCGAATATTCTACATAGGCTCTAATGTAACTGTTGAATAAAGACGCTAAAACTTTTTTTAGCCAGCTACCTCAATTGGATAATTAAAGGTTGTTAAACTATCTATCCTTTATAATGGGTTAATATGGCAACATTATGGCCTTGATTTTGTTTCTATGTATTCCTATCGTAAAACACAATTTAGATTAGGTACACTTTCTAGATAGAATATTTAACAATGGAAAATAAGGCATGATTTATTTCGGGAGAAGTTTTGTTCTCTTCTGTAGTACATAGCTATGTTGTACGGGCTGGCTGTGTTATGCATTGTAACTGATACTTCCACCACCGCCACTCACTTGGACAGGTGCTCTATGATGCAGAGTTAAATCAGAATCTATTACAAACATACAGTAGATGAGTCAATCTTGTGAATTGGAAGGTTCGCTAATATCTATCTGTAATGTTGGGGACTGACAATACAGTGAGGGCCCTTGCATACTTTGTCCAAAAGATTAGCTAATACCTCATGTTTACTCTGTGTACAGTTGTGTGCAGTAAAGGGGTTTCTAGCATTTCAAGATACATGGCCTCTCATAAGCATAGATTATCAATATTGACATCTTGTACCATCCCCACCAATAAGAAGTCCAGCTTCCACTTGCAAACACTATAAGGCCAGTTTCACAGATAACAGATCCGCAGCATGAAATCACGCTGCAAATTTGCTTGCCTCCGGCTTGCTTCTGGGGCTCCCAGCATCTGGAAGTCCCGCTTAGCAAATGAGTGGGACGTCGAGCCGGGAACCCCCGAAGCAAAGCGGAGCATGGAGCAGGTAATGTATGCTCCAGACAGTGGGGGGTCCAATACAAATAGGCAATCAATATCCACCTCCCCTCCAAGGTGGGTAAAACAGGCGCAGATTCAAGAGGTAGTATTGCTATAAAATTTATCAAAAGAATTTTGCCGGCATTTTGAGACAGTTTCGGTCTCTTTATCAAGTGTCTGATACCATGGCTATTTTTTTATTATGTTATTACATAAGAAAAGTTAGACAAATTCCTAATGTACACTAATTATGGGAAATGCACATATAGTGCGATTTCCCTCAATTTAGTAGACCAGGCAGGCTTCAATTTCTTAAAAAAAAAAAAAAAAAGTGACATTGTGACCCAGTCTATACCTGAAGGGTCCAGCAGGGGGCACAGTATATATAGAAATTACATGTAAAAAATTATGTTATTTTTTACATGTAATTTCTACAAGTTGTGACATCCCTTTTTTTTTTTTTTTTTTTGAGAAATTGAAGCCTGCCTGATCTACTAAATTGAGGGAAATCGCACTATATGTGCATTTCCCATAATTAGTGTACATTAGGAATTTGTCTAACTTTCCTTATGTAATAACATATTAAAAAATAGCCAAGGTATCAGACACTTGATAAAGAGACTGGACCGGTCTCAAAACATGTTGTGTCACTCGCAAAAATTTTTAAATAAATTTTATATCACTACTACCTCTTGGACCTGCTCCTGTTTTACCCACCTTGGAGTAGAGGAGGATACTGATTGCCTATTTGTATGAATCATGTTTGATGATTAACATAAAAACTTGATTAGGTCATTTTCTTACTACTTGAAAATTTCTTTCAATTAAAAGATTAAACCATGGAGGAAATCATACCAAAATACATGGGTTAGGGATTTGCTGATGCCTCTTGCCTATCTTCTGTCAATATTACGTTATTTTATCCTTTTCCACTTTCAACCTCCCTAAATTTGTAACTTTTAACTTTAGTATCATCTATAATTTAACATCTCCATATACAGGGATATGGAGTTGTAGTAAACCATGTTTATTACCTTTCAAATAAAATGCAGTCTGTTCACGTATTCAATTATTTATTAGATGTGTATCACAACTGTAAGCACAGCAGGTCACCTATGCATACTCCTGAGGTCTATAAATCCATTCAGAATATTGCAGGCCTTGCTCATCTTACCTTTTTCCTAGGTGTGTTTTGTATATTGAAATGGTCTTTTACATGTGAACAGTGAAGGTGGCAATTGGTGTAATTCATTCCTAGCATTCCACACCTGCTCTCATTCTGTCTTTTATGAATCACTATGCAGTGACCAGGCTTTGCTGAAGAGCCTGCAGACAGCTTGACCTACTTTTCCCATTCATTAAGCTGCTTATTCTATTGGCAGGGAAATCCTTCCCTTACCCTCTTATATGTAGCGATTTATATAGATGCATGTGCTTGATTTCAGATGCAATCAAGTCAGTCAACTTTGATAGCAGCATCTTTACTGCTACACAGCCTAATTTGTTATACTAATGTATATCGGCCTACTCATCATTAAATATTTATTGCTTATGGCCATGAATCTAACAATTAATAATTCATAGAGGTCCATGTATTTTAGTGTAACAATACTAACATGGTGTATAATATCGGTCTTTCTAGAACAGTATCACATGCATTCCCAATTACTACCTAACATATGTGTATAGGTGTAGCATTCTTGTCCATTAACATTGTTGTTATTGGCTAGGAGCGTGCATGCTTTAGTACTATACATTACAGCCATTATTTATTGTATACATGTATGAGAGACTGGAAGCCATATCCAAGAGATACATGTGAATTATGTCAAGTGTAATATACAAACTATATTTTGCAACAGTAAAGGCTGGACGGGTGGCCAACCTGTAGGGCCACCTGGTGGTCATTGTTCATGCTGCAGCTATGTTTGAAATACCCTTTTCATTGTTTTCTTTTCTCAGTACGGGTATGTCCATGTGTTAGAAGAATCAAATTGCCTGAGTGACTGCCTGGTAGTAAAAACAATGGGAAGACATTTTACAACCTCTGCAGCTTGCTGTGTGAGCTCTGTTTTTTGTCTATGATTGTACACAGCCTATATCCCTTTTGTGTGTTTCCAAGGTTTCTCTTCCCTGTCTACTGTTTAGGTTGATGTGTAACTCACTTTCCCTCCTTGCTGCTGTCTCTAAAGCTGAGACAGCACTCTGTTTAAATGGCTTACCTTATCTATCTCTGATTAGCAGCTAAATGGTAGGAAGTGCCATTGGTGCTGGAGCTGAGTACTAGGAATGAGACAGTGGAACGTTGGCTCAAGGTTGGGATTGAAGACCGAGTGCCATCTGGAGCTAAGTACTAGGAATGAGACAGTGGAACGTTGGCTCAAGGTTGGGATTGAAGACCGAGTGCCATCTGGAGCTAAGTACTAGGAATGAGACAGTGGAACGTTGGCTCAAGGTTGGGATTGAAGACCGAGTGCCATCTGGAGCTTAGTACTAGGAATGAGACAGTGGAACGTTGGCTCAAGGTTGGGATTGAAGACTGAGTACCATCATACTACTGATTAAGGGGACTAAGACCAAATATATAGACTGTGCTGAGCAGAACTGCAAGCCACCATTATTATAACCACAAATGTTGGTGCTCCTCTAAATGTATGCCAAGTGACAATCTGCTGTAACTGCCAAGTTTAAAGTGCCATATCTAAAGTGCCAAAACTTTAAAAGCAAGCCCTGTGTTTGTCAGGGTAATTACTGAGCCAGCTCCTTAGCAGGGCGTCATCACCAGACCCCTTAGATAACCATTAGCAGTCTGTAAAGACATAAAGAATGCACCCAGGCCTTTGAAAATTTCTTCCAATGATAAATTCATGTGCTATTTGTCCAGAGTTGACCACATATACTGTATATGTATAATTTCTAGGATGTCGTTATAGAAGCTGAACAAGTCTGTTTTGATGTTTGGGGTTGACACGTGGTATTGTCACTCATCCAATCAGTGGCTGAGGCAGGGCAATCCTGTACTCCGGGACCAGTTCCAGGAGTCAGAAGGGGAATATATGTTGTTTTTGTTTTCCACTTGGCTGAGCCCAATTTTAGATAAAAGTTCCTATCTGGAATACCCCTTTAAAATCAGTACCTTCACTGAGCTGTGTTTATTATGTCTCTTTAACCAACAAGTGGTACCAATATACAAAAGAAGGAAGTCTAAAAGTGATCCTGGAAACGATAGGCCTGTAAGTTCAACATTTATAGTGGGTAAAGTATTTGAGGGGTTTGTAAGAGATGCTATACTGGAGTATCTAAATGAAAATAATCTTATAACACAGCTCCAGCATGGATTTATGAGGGATCGGTCCTGTCAGACTAATCTGATCGGCTTCTATAAAGAGGTCAGTTATAGATGTTGATGTTGTGTATCTGGACTTTTCAAAGGCATTTGATGCTGTGCCACATGAAAGGTTGGTCTATAAAATAAGGATGCTGGGACTAGGGGAAAATATATGTGAATGGGTAAGTAACTGACTGAGTGATAGAAAACAGAGGGTGGTCATTGTTGGAACATACTCTAATTGGGTCACAGTTACAAGTAGGGTTCACTCTACTTCTTTTTAATATGTTTATTAATGACCCTGTAGAGTAGAATTTCGATAATTGCAGATGAAACTAAACTGGGTAAAGTAATCACCACAGAGGAGTATAATATCATATGACTTTTTAGAAGCTGGATGCTTGGCAAACTACGTTTAATGTGGATAAATTTTTTTAAATTTTTTTTTAATGTTTTTTTTACCCTATTGAACCTTAACCCCTTAACGACATCGGGCGTAAATTTACGCCCTGATGCCGGTAAGGGAGTTCAGAGCGGGGCCGCGCGGCGGCCCCGCTCTGAACCGCGCCGGTCCCGGGTGCCGCGTGTAGCCCGGGACCGTAGGTATTAGCGGGCACGGTCCGATCGCCGTGCCCGCTAATACAGTAATCGGATGCAGCTGTCAAACATGACAGCTGCATCCGATTACCGGACGCAGCGTCATCCCTGGTGTCTAGTGGGGAGATCGCTCCTCCGGGATGTTATCCCGGAGGAGCGATCTCCGTAAATGAAGCCGGCCGGGGACCGCTCCAAGATGGCGCCGTCCCCGGCTCGGCACTCGTTTACTTCCGGCTGCAGCAGCCGGAAGTAAACGAGTGCCTATCTCATGGATCTCTGCAGCATATCTATGCTGCAGAGATCTCTATGAGAGATCAGATCACTTATACTAGAAGTCCCCTAGGGGGGCTTCTAGTATAAGTGTAAAAGTTTAAAAAAAAATGTCATTATTAGTAAAAAGCCCCCTCCCCTAATAAAAGTCTGAATCACCCCCCTTTTCCCAGGTTATAAATAAAAGTAAATAAATAAATAAATAAATAAACATGTTTGCTATCGCCGTGTGCGTAATCGCCTGAACTATTAATTAATCACATTCCTGATCTCGCACGGTAAATGGCGTCAGCGCAAAAAAATCCCAAAGTGCAAAATTGCGCATTTTTGGTCGCATCAAATCCAGAAAAATTGTAATAAAAAGCGATCAAAAAGTCGTATATGCGCAATCAAGGTACCGATAGAAAGAACATGTCATGGCGCAAAAAATGACACCTGACACAGCCCCATAGACCAAAGGATAAAAGCGCTATAAGCCTGGGAATGGAGCGATTTTAAGTGACGTATATTTGTTGACAATGGTTTAAATTTTTTACAGGCCATCCGATACAATATAAGTTATACATGTTACATATCGTTTTAATCGTAACGACTTGAGGAACATATATAACAAGTCAGTTTTACCCCAGGGCGAATGGCGTAAAAAACACATTTCCCCCAAATAAACAAAATGCGGGTTTTTTTTCAATTTCACCACACTTTGAATTTTTTCCTGGTTTCGCAGTGTACTTTATGCAAAAATTCAGCCTGTCATTGCAAAGTACAATTAGTGACGCAAAAAATAAGGGCTCATGTGGGTTTCTAGGTGGAAAAATGCAAGTTCTATGGCCTTTTATGCACAAGGAGGAAAAACCGAAAACTCAAAAATCGAAATTTGCTCTGTCCTTAAAGGGTTAAGGGGGAATTTATTAAGACTGGCGTACATGTATGCCGGTCTTAACTTAGTCCCCATCCCCTTTTTCCCAGCCGAATTCACTAAGAGACGCACGTCTCTTAGTGAATCCAGCCGGCAAGGCACCCGAACCTGTGCCCAGTGTACCAAAGCCATGCTTGTACCGACGGGCGGGGGTAATCCACTTACCTCCGTCCTGTCGAATCCATGCATAGAGTCTGCTCTCAGGCAAGCTCTATGCATAGATCGCCGATAACACTGATCTATGCTATGCTATGGCATAGATCAGTATATGCAATCTATTGATTGCATGTTTTAAAGTGAAAAAAAGTGTAACAAAAAAGTATTAAAAAAACCTTATAACTCCGCCAATAAAAGTTTAATATACCTCCTTGCCCATTATAAAAAGAAAAACTTATTATATATCGTAGTGTGCAGAATTGTTTGATCTATTAAAATATAACATTATTGTTCCCACGTGGTGAACGGCGTAAACGGAAAAAAAAAATTGCAGATTTTTAAAAAAATATTTATCTGAAAAAAATTTATAAAACGCAATCAAAATTTTTCTGTTACACCAATATGATACTATTAAAAACTAGAGATCATGGCGCAAAAAATAACACCCCAACCAGCCCTGTAGGTGGAAAAGTAAAAGCGCTATGGCTTTAGAAGGCAGGAAGGAACATTGCATTAATTTGACCTGGCCATCTGGCCATCAATGGGCTCGGTCTTGAAGGGGTTAACAACTGTTCTAGGGGCTAGCTACTATATAAGAGTCTATTGGGGAGGGCTGGCTACTATATAAAAGACTATGGGGGAGGGATGGCTACTATATAAGAGACTATAGGGGAGGGCTGGCTACTATATGAGACTATAGGGGAGGGCTGACTCAGGGCCGGACTGGGACTGAAAAGCAGCCCTGGCACACACACCCCACCAGCCCACATACAATTCTCCCCGAATCCATTGTGTTAACTGTGCGGCACAGAAAAAGTTTCTCATACAATTAGATACCAATCTATACAGATGTTGAAGAGTATTATTGTCCTGCAGGATATAGAAGAGTATACAGCAGTGATCAGACGCAGAATAAAGAACAATTATACAGGATGTCTGCTCTCCTGTCATCTGTCAATCATAATAATATAATGGCTATATAGTAGCCAACTTTTCCCAATGCTGTTTCTAGGGCTGGGCGATATGGCCTAAGGCTCTGTTCACACAGAGCAAAACTGGCGTAATTCTCCCCTGTGGAATCCCACCAGCCCCTGTGTCATAATGGGACATGTTCATTCTTCAGCGCGAAGACAGGAGGCGCACAAGCCTCCCATAGACTCCCATTATGACACAGGGGCTGGTGGGATTCCACAAATAAAATTAGATGCAACATTTCATAGATGCAACATTTTAGCAATCTCCACCGCCTTTTACAAGCATGCTCAAAAACAGCGGTAGACAACGATGAAATGTTGCATCTGACTTTTTGTATTGCTGTGCTGCACCTGTTACTTTGCTGTGGAATAAGGGCTCGTTCCCACTGAGGAAAGGTAGCGGAATTCCGCGACGGAATTGTCCGCCGCGGAATGCCGTTAGCCTCCCGCTCATAATGGGAGTCTATGGGAGGCGCGCGCTCCTGCCCTGTCCGCGCTGAAGAATGAACATGTTCATTCTTCAGCGCGGACAGGGCAGGAGCGCGCGCCTCCCATAGACTCCCATTATGAGCGGGAGGCTAACGGCATTCCGCGGCGGACAATTCCGTCGCGGAATTCCGCTACCTTTCCTCAGTGGGAACGAGCCCTAAAGCACAAACACTGGAACACTATCACTGGAACTGGAAGTACCACAACTGAGATCATTCCTACTGGAAACCTGCACACCTGTGTAGTTGTCCTGCTGCATACTCTTACTAGATAGGTAGAAGAAAGAGGAGATGGACATAGATAGATAATGGATAGATAGATAGATAGATAGATAGATAGGAGATAGATAGATAGGAGATAGAAAGATAGATAGATAGATAGATAGATAGATAGATAGGAGATAGATAGATAGATAGATAGATAGGAGATAGATAGATAGATAGATAGATAGATAGGAGATAGATAGATAGATAGATAGATAGATAGATAGATAGATAGATAGATAGATAGATGATAGATACATAGATAGATAGATAGATGATAGATAGATAATAGATGATAGATAGATAATAGATGATAGATAGATAGATAGATAGATAGATGATAGATAGACTGCTGGACAGACAGAGGAGAGAGAGGACATAGACAGGCTTACTTACTAAGGAACCAGCAGAGGCACAGGACGGCATGGAGGAGGGGCAGAGGATCCTGGAGCTGCACGGGGAGGAGGGACACAGGCCGGCAGAGGTCACAGGTCACAGCACACTGACAGGAAGCCCGGCCTGTCTTACAGATAAGGATTGCTGCTGCCCCCACATACAGCCGACTGATTGATGTTACTTTCTGCACAGCTCACTGTTCAGCTCGGTGTATGTGGGGGCGGCTTCAGCCTTATCTTACAGGGCCGTTTTTAACATTACACACTGCACTGTCGGCTGCATGTGAGAGGAGCCGACAGTGCTCTACCTGTGTAGTTTCCAAACTCTCCCATCCTCTTCTTTCTTTTCTGCCGTGATGCCTGCAGTGTACTCCCTCAACCTGTGTCTCAGCGCAGGTTAAGAAACCCTGGTCTAGAGGGAGGGAGGTACCGACATCACATACTGTTTGGTGTCCAGGGTCTGTTCTTCTGAGGGGGGGGGGTCAGCTTACTGGGTGTTTCAGTGAGCAAAGTTGTGTCGAGGTGCCTTCCCAAAGAAGGCCTACTGTTGTTGGCTGTCTCCTAATTAAGTTGGAGAATGGGTCCGGATCCCCTCTCCCACACCATGCACTTAGAATGAAGACACAGACAACGTATCTTGCAAACAAGTCTGGTGTAAATGGGCCCAGTTTTATTATGGTGATCACATTTTATAGACAGATAAAATATAGGGTGGTAACAAATGCTAATAAGACATAGATGAGGCGGTGCTAGTGATTTAGATATTCAGTCATGCGCAATAGCATCTATATTAGTATCCATTATTATTATTCAAAAAGGTTAGAATAACACATTCTGTGCAATGATACTTTCACATTATTCCCACTGTAACAGACAGGCAACTTTCCTCTGAGAATGTCCTTGAACACTGATAAACATGTCTCTGAGGGAAATAGTTCTTGAGACAAAACATTCTTTCTAGTGTCATATCAGAAGTTTTCCAAGGTAAGCAATGTTCCAACTATCTCTGAGAACCCACCTTTGTTTATACAGAAAAAAACCAATGGATATGAATGTAAAATGCAAAGTCATACACTATATACGTCGTCAACTTCAAAAAACTAATAACTACGGATATATTTTGACAGATATGGTATTAAATGTTCAATTAAAATTGTTTACATAAGGATGTTGATACATACATAAGGATGCTAAAAAACATTTGTTATCTGCTTATGAGAATTATAGAATAACATTTATTATCTGCTGGGAACAGGTTTATTATCTGCTGGGAACAGGTTCAGTCACATAGGAGAGTTCCATAATCTCGAAACCAGCTGTATATCCTTGAACAAGTTCAGTGAAAGTTCCATGAGAAAAAGTCTTATTGTTTCTTTCAAACTTTGGATGGAAAAGGATTTATTTTTCTTTCAAACTTTGGATGGATTAACTCATTCCTCTCAGTGTCCCCCCTTTTTGGCGATGATGAAGAAATCTGGGTCCTGGACAGGATTAAATCCCAGTATGCACCCTAAACACTCTCTGACCGGCGAGGGTTGTCAGGGTGCGGATGCTTCTGGGTCCAACACCATCACCTAGAGCCACATGGGCATATCCTCCTCCAAGAAATTTCCTCATCATAACGCCAATCTAGAAGGAAAAGAAACAAACATCATTACTTATAGAGTATAAGATTTAGTCTTTGTAACTTGCTGACAACAACAGCATAATCCTTTGATTACACAATAGACCAATAAAAGAAACAACATGATCTGACACATCCCCCCTTGAGTAGCAGTCAGAAAATCAAGCACCACAGTGTGCTGGTTAGTAACTACCATAAGTTGCCTCTGTACTGCTACTGAGGTGTTAAGTATATCCAGTATGTCAAATATCTGATCATCTAAATAGTCTGTGGCTCCAACTAATTTGTCCCAAGTTTGCATCACCATAAGATACAGAAATAAAGTACTAGAAAATTTGTTGAGAGTTATAGATGGCGGAACAAACTTACAGCAGATGAGGTAGGTAGGTCTGCAATAACCTAAAGAAAATACTAAACAATGGGTGAGTCTGTACAGTATACATAAATATACAGCTTAGTTACAACAAAACAAATAAAAGCTTATTATCAATACCCAAACTAATATATGTATGTGACAAATACCTCCCTGGATTTTGTCAAAATAACCAAACCTTATTGTCTCATCACTCCTGTCCCTAAGATTTGTCCCTAACCTTGACTACAGATGTAGCCCCCTTCTCTGGGTCCCTTTACCGTAGGACTGCTTTAAAGGTAAGACAATCCTCCGTCCCGAACCTAACCTAGTCTCCTGTCACTCCTACGTCTCCCTGTGACACTGAGTGATCAGACAATAAGTTCTTTATTGTATATAACAGACGTGACTCTATCACAAGGACTCTACCACTTTGGTATCATGTGGGTATTGGAAAGTCACAAAAACTAACTTTAAAAAGTTTCTGAAAAAGGAAAGTTTAGATGTGAGCAAATCTTATCTCATGGCAAAATTAAAATAAAAAGTTGATTGACACATAAATTAAAAACAGCACAACAGGTAAATGCAATAAAATCTCCACAATGTGACCTACTATGTAACCACTAGATTCACTTATAATAACCAGATAGTGAATTCACAATCTTCAGTATGGGATTCTCAAAATTTCCACTTCTTTTTAGTCTTTTTACTTTATTTTGTACCTAGAAAACGTCTTTATGATTAGATCACACAGGACTAATGACTGGTCGCATGGTCACATCTCTTCCTGTACATAATCATATAGTATAATACATACACCAATAATATGAAGTAACTTGGCGTTTATTACCGATATAATATTTGGATCCTACTGAATTGTCTCTTGTCTCACTGAGATCATCACATATTACACATAAAATAACCATCATAGAAATAAAAGCAAAGTGTAAATGATACATCACCTAAGGTTTCAAAGCCTTTTTAGAATAATATATCATATGATCCTTTTTGTAATAGTAGCATTGGTATGGATCCTTTATCCTTAAACCCATCTTTTGACTGACAGGCCTCTTTACAGACACTTGGACTCTTGGCCTCAGTTATATCGCTTCTTTTAAGGCCACTAGTATCACCTCAGACATTGGCTTTGTTGTCTCCCATAGCTTTGGCTGACCTGTAAAGAAGACACCAATACAGACAAGGACATACCTATATAGGCCACCTGTGGCAGCTGGATGACGTCCACTTACATTCCCTGAAACAGGCAGGAAGATGACAGACTATGCAGACAGGCACTTTACCGTGTTACTTACAGTAGGTTATGGCAGGTGTAGACAATACAGCCGTACAGAACCCTCTCTGCTATATTTGTTGTCCCCTGGGCCGCCCAATGTGAGGATACTACACCACATTACACATGGCTTCCTTCTGCTGGTTTTGTCAGACAACTTACAGTGGGATACAAGGCAGGCGGCAAACACAGTTACTTACTTACTGTCTGACTGCCATCTTTACCCTGTACCTCCTCTCCATCCGCTGGTCTCACAGCTTGTTGCTGATTGTTTCTGGAAAAGACTTAAAAACAAACAGATCCACATCTCCTCCTCCACCTGTACACTATGTACGGTTACCTCAGGAAGAGACTGGAAACATCTCCCCATTCCCTTGTACGCTTTGTACGCTGTTACCTTGGGAAGAGCACAGAAACCACAGCATCACCAGCTTCATCCATCACCCTTTTTGGCATCAGGGTTTGTCTGCGTGAACGTTGCGTCAGCCACTCTATGGCAGCTTTTTTCAAGTGCTTTTGGTAAGCCCAGGGACCAAACAAATCTCTAATTTGCCAATTAACCCATAATGGTGGGCTTCATATAGACATCTGCACAGTTACCTTCAACCATCCTACATGTCTTAGTGATTGTCCTCACCTCCAGCTTATGGCAGGAGCGGTTTCTGCAGTGGAACGTCACTCTGCATGGCGGTAACATATATCCTTGCGTCTTGTGTCATCCATCTTGAAAAGTCTGAGATAATCTACAATGAAAACTTTTAAACTTTCATTAATATTTGGGCTTTCAATTACATTTTCATCTTTCACAATTTAAAATATCAAAATTGGCTACTCCATCAAAATGGGCTGCTATATATATATTGGCGGGCATAAGGAGTGCAGACTGGAGCCATGGATATGGGTTTGGCTTTACTAGGGATAAAACAATACATATATATTCATTAATAAATGTGCAAAACAGTTGTTAGACTCTATCGGAGAATCCTGTGCCCGCCCCCTCAGTGACACTAAGCAGTATGGGCGGAGGACAGAAATGCCAGGAGTTAAAATGGCCACCGGACTAGATAACCGGATATAGGGGTGTTGGCTTAGGGCATGGTTTTGAGACGTCACAATTATAATACAGACGTGGATGATATGTGGGAGTGGTTGGCTTTCAGTCGCCATCTTTGAGGGCTGATTACAAAAAAGTGGCGTAGCTAAATAAACAAATGTTCCACGGTCGGGACAACAGAAAATGATCAACATTTTGTAACACGTAACATACTTCCAAAGCGGAACACCAGCTTAGTAAGACTGGCTGAAATACGACAGTATATAATGTAGGAGCGTACATTACATTACACTAACAGCTCTGATTCTTTTTTTTCCTAATGCTGCTTGCATGTGATATGCAGCCCTCAGAGCTGGTTGATGGCCTTGTACAAAACATAACAAATAACACACATTATGTACTTTGTATGCTGCTTCACTACGCAGCATTAATTAACCTATTCAGCTCTCTCAGTACTGTATCTAGCAATGAGCTGGACTGTTCTCCTTGTCTGAGTACGTGGCTTTGTACTTAGACACTTACATGGCAATGTACACTATTTGAGGTTAGGCTGCCACCTCCACAAAAGGCATTGGTCTTACTATCAGGTAAGGAGCACTTTAAATCAAAGTAACTACTTCAACAGCCGACCAAAGGGAAGATTCCTGCAGAACAAAGGGTCTATACGCCACCATTGGGGGTAGGTTGGCTTTTCGCAGGATCTGGAGTTTGTATACAGATATAAACTGGGTACCGTGGTGTAACATAATGATGTGGCTTGGGTCTGCCACACACACTACAATATTCTGTCTTATCTAGATATTGCTGGTCACCGGCACATGACATGTCCACCCATTATCAATTATTAATCCTCCCCTTGTTTCTTGGACTTTAGTCCAAGTATTGGGGTTAAAAACAGCATCGTGTTGGATGTTAAAATATTTCAACATTGCTTTTGCCCTTTTTGCTTGTTCTTTGCCATATCGGCAGGTCACTATGTGGGTTGCAGAAACCCCTTTTGATTCTGTGTGTCCCATTTTATATTACTTCGTGATCGTATAACAGGAGGCACCCAGAATGATCAACTGATGATTTTCTTTCTTGTGTCCTGTACGTATAACAGGAGGCACCCAGAATGATCAACTGATGATTTTCTTTCTTGTGTCCTGTACACTTATGACCACGGATCAATTACTTCGTGATCGTATAACAGGAGGCACCCAGAATGATCAACTGATGATTTTCTTTCTTGTGTCCTGTACACTTATGACCACGGATCACTACCAAAAGCTGGGACTTAGAATATTTCACGGTTCAGGGCTTCCTTCTCTTATGTTGAAATACACTCTTGCTGCTATGTAGATTGCAAAACAAGTTACCCCAAGTATACAGAGGACAGTAATAGGCATATCACAGATCTTTCCCTTGGAAACAACCAGACCACTGTCCAGCGTCCTTGTATAGTTAGGCTACTAGGCTCATTCCAAGGTGGTTTTAGCACTGGCACTGTTCCCACTGCACAACGCTCCGTGTCTATGAGGACCTGTGACAACCACGGCCGGGCTCTGGGTAACAGTTTTAGCCTGAATGAGCAATTCTTCGCCTACTATATACTAACCCTCACAGGTTAGGACAAACAGACACAGAACAGCCAACAAGAGGAGAACAAAGTTCAAATTGACACGCCTATCGTGAGTTCACTTTTGATAACTTACTCTGCAGAGGTAGGTAAGAAAGATGTGAAGGAGGAGAGCACAGAAAAGAGCAAACAAATTTTTACTCTTACCTGGCCAGGTTTTGTGGTCTCCTTGTTCACCTCTCTCTCCCCTGGTACAGCAGTGCAGGTCATCCGATCTCCCGATGTAATGGGCGTGTCCCTGTTCGGGCGCCAATAATGTCGAGGTGCCTTCCCAAAGAAGGCCTACTGTTGTTGGCTGTCTCCTAATTAAGTTGGAGAATGGGTCCGGATCCCCTCTCCCACACCATGCACTTAGAATGAAGACACAGACAACGTATCTTGCAAACAAGTCTGGTGTAAATGGGCCCAGTTTTATTATGGTGATCACATTTTATAGACAGATAAAATATAGGGTGGTAACAAATGCTAATAAGACATAGATGAGGCGGTGCTAGTGATTTAGATATTCAGTCATGCGCAATAGCATCTATATTAGTATCCATTATTATTATTCAAAAAGGTTAGAATAACACATTCTGTGCAATGATACTTTCACATTATTCCCACTGTAACAGACAGGCAACTTTCCTCTGAGAATGTCCTTGAACACTGATAAACATGTCTCTGAGGGAAATAGTTCTTGAGACAAAACATTCTTTCTAGTGTCATATCAGAAGTTTTCCAAGGTAAGCAATGTTCCAACTATCTCTGAGAACCCACCTTTGTTTATACAGAAAAAAACCAATGGATATGAATGTAAAATGCAAAGTCATACACTATATACGTCGTCAACTTCAAAAAACTAATAACTACGGATATATTTTGACAGATATGGTATTAAATGTTCAATTAAAATTGTTTACATAAGGATGTTGATACATACATAAGGATGCTAAAAAACATTTGTTATCTGCTTATGAGAATTATAGAATAACATTTATTATCTGCTGGGAACAGGTTTATTATCTGCTGGGAACAGGTTCAGTCACATAGGAGAGTTCCATAATCTCGAAACCAGCTGTATATCCTTGAACAAGTTCAGTGAAAGTTCCATGAGAAAAAGTCTTATTGTTTCTTTCAAACTTTGGATGGAAAAGGATTTATTTTTCTTTCAAACTTTGGATGGATTAACTCATTCCTCTCAGTTGCGTCAGTGCAGGGGGGCCGGGCACCCACTAGCTGTTCTGGAGTCGGCCCTGTGCAGCAGCGGCTGTACAGAGTTGGGGGAGGAAGTAGCTGGGCGAGCATGTAGGGGGTCGGGACCGGCCCAGAGGGGGTCGGCCCCTCTGGCATTTGCCAGAACTGCCCTATGGCCAGTCCGGGCCTGGGCTGACTACTATATGAGACTATAGGGGAGGGCTGGCTACTATACAAGAGACTATGGGAGAGGGCTGGCTACTAAATGAGGACTATAGGGGAGGGCTTGCTAATATATGAGACTACAGGGGAGGGCTTGCTGCTATAACAGTCTATGGGGGAGAGCTGGCTACGATATGAGACTACAGGGGAGGTCAGGCTACTATATAAGAGACTATGGGAAAGGGCTGGGTACTATATGAGGACTACAGGGGAGGGCTTGCTGCTATAAGAGACTATGGGGGAGAGCTGGCTACTATATGAGACTACAGGGGAGGTCTGGCTACTATATAAGACACTATGGTGGAAGACTAGCTATTATATGAGACTATGGGGGAGGGCTGGCTACTATATGAGACTATGGGGGAGGGCTGGCTACTATATGGGACACTTAGGGGTCTGGCTACTATTTGGGCACTATTGGGAGGGCTGGCTAATATGTGGGGCAATTTTGATTGGGTTGGCTACTACATGGGGCAATATTGGGGGGGTTTAATCATATCATAGCAATTTATCATATCATTTATCATAGTGCACAGTGCTGGGAGACTCACACCCCTGACAGTACTACGAACACTGCACGTTGCTCTGACAGTGCCAAGACCGCCGCATTCACACTTCAATAATTATCAAGGTTGGCCCGCGACTTTGTCCAATTTTCATTTTGGCCCACTGTGTATTTGAGTTTGACACCCCTGATTTAGAACAATTAGATTTGCAGCAGAAATTTGTCCCGTTCATCTCAATTTGATTTGAAAAATCCTTATGCATATGCTGAAGAAACAACTCTATTTCCGAATGTCTCTTTCAACGAACTGCTATTTCACTGCAGTGTAAGCACTTGCTCAGCCTTAGGATAAAACAGCTCACAGAACGACTGTTCTTCTGCAGCCATATCTAGTCTTTTCACAGCAAGCTGTTATGTTATAGGATGAAGTATTACTAGATAAGTGCACTCATTTTGCCAGGAAGTGGGGTCATTATTGGGTATGGTCAGAGTATTAGTTTCAGTGTACTGGAATGGGTCAAACAGGAGCTGAATGCATCTTTGCTATGTAAAGAAAATGATTTGTTCCCTGGCGTATTTTATCTTGCCTTCAGGCTGTGCTTTTAAGTGGAATTCTCTTTTCACAGCATCTTTTGTAGCTATTGTTGGACTCCAAAAGAGCTCACTGAAGCCAGTGTTTTAATGTACAATGGTTTAGTATGTGAAGCCTTAGTTACCCTAATAGGTCCTGACACAGAGTCATTGATATGATACATAAACTTGGGAGTAATAACTGCACAGAGAACTAACAAACTATGTCACTGTGGCAAAGTTGCTTTGAACTATAGAATTCTTGTCAGTCATATATTTTAACAAAGCCCAGGTTAATCCAAAAAGTTGCTAATTCTACATAAATTCTCATTGTGTAAAGGGGAACATAATAGCATATTTACAAAGATTTTAAAGACAAAACATTAGACTTCACAGTATCCTATAAGGATTAGTTCATGATGGGAACATGACTTACAAAGAGTTAGAACATCGTCCAGTGGACTGCTTTGTTATGTGATGGTTGTCTTTTGAGTTCTGTTAAGGTCCTCTTCATTAAAAGAACAGCGCAGATATCTGCACAATTGTACCAGACTCACTTATAATGGCTGTCTGTTGGCACTCAGTGTTGGCATCGCCCACTTTAACACACTGACTGCCAAAAGTGACAAAATCCCAATGAAACCGCAGTTTGAAAGCCACGATGCACATGTGAACAAGTTTAGTCGTAGCTATTAAATCGATAATCGTCTCTTGTAATAGAAGACAACGATCAGCCAACATGAACGATGTCGGCTGATCGTTGTCTGTCGTTGTCTTTCAACATGTTGAAAGACAAAGTCTAAGATGGCAACGATATGCTGCCGTCGTACCATGGAATAGGAGTGGCGGCAGCAGACTGCTGCTATCTTCTATGGGCTGCCCTGACGATCTAGCGATCACCCAGGAAGCCCCCCCCTCCCCGCAGCTCCCCGCTCCACCCTGGTTCTTACTCCCTCACTGCCAACACGTGTAATAGCGCCCGTAGCAAGCAGGGAACGAAGAGAAAGTGAGTGCTGACCGCTCGTTTGCTCCTCTGCATTGCCCTGTGTAATAGGGGCTTTAATGTGTATTAGCAGTAATTTAGAGATCATGCTTTTTACAAATATTAAATTGAGCTTTGGTTCAATTCATAAACCGCATCTAGGTGTATTGTTCACAGCACCTTTCAGGCTTTTTGAACACATAAACAGCAGTGAACATATAAAAAAGACAGGAAAAGGTCTAAAGTTTGCAAATACAACGTCTGGTGGAGCAATGAAAATCTAACATACAGAACCTAAATCTGATGATACTGGATGCATATGGAAGTAAAAGTATATACTTGTAAAGGGTTCTGTATAGGTTTTTAATGAGTAGTAGTAGATTGTACACAGCAATAATATAGCAAAAGGTATAATGTATTCACATATGCAGTTTTTAACTCCTTGCCATATTTGAATGGACTTGATAGTGTGAATGACTAAGGCATTTAGGCATATACAGTTCTGTGCAAAAGGGTTAGGCAGATGTAGAAAAAATGCTGCAAAGTACAATGTCTCCTATCGGAAGAACATCCAGCCTATAGCCAGGGGCGCCGCAATGATGAGGCGACCTGAATCGTCTGCCTCAGGCGGCGCCACCAGCTATCTTCATGGGGGCGGCATTCAGTGGCAGATTATAATATGAGCGGTTCGGGCGGCCGCCCACATTATAATCCGCCACTGACTGTACCCAGGGCCGCTTTAACCAGAGGGCACATGGTGCACGTGCACCGGGCCCACTGGTTAAAGGGGCCCCCCCCGAGCAGGCCGGCCGTTGCTATGTGCGACCAATGCGGTCGCACAGGGCTGCGGCCACCAGCCTGTCATGGGGGAGCGCCATGGATGGGTAATCTACTTACCCCTCCATGGCGCCCCCTGCAGGGCCCCCCCGTCCGCCGCTGCCCCCGTCCGCTGCTGCTGCGGCGCTTCAGCGCTGCACCAGCAGCGACACTGACAGAGAGAGAGCGCCATTGGCTCCCTCCCTGTCAGTCACTCACTCTTGTGGCCGCACTTCCTGCGGTCACAAGAGGCCGCGCTCTCCCTCTAGCGCCCGACGTCACTAGAGCGTCGGCGCGAGGGTGAGGGGAGTGCAGCCTCTTGTGACCGGAGGAAGTGCGGCCACAGGAGGGAAGAGAAGAGGAACGCGTGGACCTAGGTGAGTAACAGTGTTTGTTTTTTTCAATGTTATATAGCAGGGGGAGCTATATACTATGGGGGGGCACAGGGGGCTATATACTATGGGGGAGAACAGGGGGCTATATACTATGGGGGAGAACGGGGGCTATATAGTATGGGGGAGCACAGGGAGCTATATACTATGGGGGAGCACAGGGAGCTATATACTATGGGGGAGCACAGGGGGCTATATACTATGGGGGGAACAGGGGGCTATATACTATGGGGGAGCACAGGGGGCTATATACACTATGGGGGAGCACAGGGGGCTATATACTATGGGGGAGCACAGGGGGCTATATACTATGGGGGAGCACAGGGGGCTATATACTATGGGGGAGCACAGGGGGCTATACACTATGGGGGTGCACAGGGGAGCTATATACTATGGGGGAGCTATATACTATCAGGGAGCACAGGGGGGCTATATACTATGGGGGAGAACGGGGGCTATATACTATTGGGGAGCACAGGGGGGCTATATACTATGGGGGAGCACAGGGGAGCTATATACTATGGGGGAGCTATATACTATCAGGGAGCACAGGGGGGCTATATACTATGGGGGAGCACAGGGGAGCTATATACTATGGGGGAGCACAGGGGGCTATATACTATCAGGGAGCACAGGGGGGCTATATACTATGGGGGAGAACGGGGGCTATATACTATTGGGGAGCACAGGGGGCTATATACTATGGGGGAGAACGGGGGCTATATACTATTGGGGAGCACAGGGGGCTATATACTATGGGGGAGCACAGGGGGCTATATACTATGGGGGAGCACAGGGGAGCTATATACTATGGGGGAGCACAGGGGGCTATACACTATGGGGGTGCACAGGGGAGCTATATACTATGGGGGAGCACAGGGGGCTATATACTATGGGGGAGCACAGGGGAGCTATATACTATGGGGGAGCACAGGGGGCTATACACTATGGGGGAGAACGGGGGCTATATACTATTGGGGAGCACAGGGGGCTATATACTATGGGGGAGCACAGGGGAGCTATATACTTTGGGGGAGCACAGGGGGCTATATACTATTGGGGAGCACAGGGGAGCTATATACTATGGGGGAGCACAGGGGAGCTATATACTTTGGGGGAGCACAGGGGGCTATATACTATGGGGGAGCACAGGGGGCTATATACTATGGGGGAGCACAGGGGAGCTATATACTATGGGGGAGCACAGGGGGCTATACACTATGGGGGAGAACGGGGGCTATATACTATTGGGGAGCACAGGGGGCTATATACTATGGGGGAGCACAGGGGGCTATATACTATGGGGGAGCACAGGGGAGCTATATACTATGGGGGAGCACAGGGGGCTATACACTATGGGGGAGCACAGGGGAGCTATATACTATTGGGGAGCACAGGGGAGCTATATACTATTGGGGAGCACAGGGGTCTATATACTATGGGGGAGAGCACAGGGGGCTATATATTATGGAGAGCACAGGGGGCTATATATTATGGAGAGCACAGGGGGGCTATATATTATGGAGAGCACAGGGGGCTATATATTATGGAGAGCACAGGGGGGCTATATACTATTGGGGGAGAGCACAGGGGGGCTATATACTATTGTGGGAGAGCACAGGGGGGCTATATACTATTGTGGGAGAGCATAGGGGGGCTATATACTATTGGGGGAGAGCACAGGGGGGCTATATACTATTGTGGGTGAGCACAGGGGGCTATATACTACTGGGGAGAGTGCACAGGGGGGCTATATACTAATGGGGGAGCGCACAGGAGGGCTGTATATAACTGGAGGAGCACATGAGGGTCTATATACTACAGGGACACCTTAAAACTATGGAGGCACAGAGGGGTGTAACTATGTAGGAGTACAGAGGGGTGTAACTACTGTATAGGGGTACAAGGGACCTAACTACTGTATGTGTTGGAGCCTAAAATATTTGTCTGGCAGATTCTGGAGAGAAGATTCACAGCTAGGAGAAGACTTCAAGGTGGCCCAGGCTGGATGGAGAGAAAAAGAAAAGGTGACAGACTCTGATCGGAGAAGACGCCCCCGGTGAGTCACTGGATGTAACTTCACTCTGTTATAGGCTTGTACTGATAGGGGTCATGGTATGGCGGTATTATGTAATGGTATCAATGGTGATATCTTTCTGTTTTGTTTAGTGCAGTTTTTATGTAATATGTAATCACTGTATGGTGGTAGGAGTGTTATAAGGTAACTACTGTATGTATTGGGGCTCTTGATACAGTGTGGGGGCAAATTCAGTACATTATACAATGTGCAGAAAGGTAAGGGGGGGCCCACTCTTGAGGGCTGTGCACTGGGCCCACCAATGTATTAAAACGGCCCTGACTGTACCATGTACTGGAGCCCCCCCGCCCCCGGGCAGTATCCGTAATGAGATGCTGTGAGCGGGGGAGACTGTATTCATAAGCGCCGCGCTGTACTAAATCAGCCGCGCGGTGCTGATACTACAGCGCGGCGCTTATGAATACAGTCTCCCCCGCTCACAGCATCTCATTACAGATACTTCCCGGGGGCGGGGGGGCTCCAGTACATGCATTCCACGTCCGTGATCCGTCAGGATCACGGAACGTGGGAATGCAGCCTTAGTCCCCCGGCTGATGTGCGGCTGCCCGGGGTGTCCCGTCCTGTCCCCGGCAGCGCGCGCATCAGAGAGCTCCCCGTGCGCCGGAAGTCACAGGCACAGGCGCACGGGGAGCTCTGTGATGCGCGCGCTGTCGGGGACAGGACGGGACACCCCGGGCAGCCGCACATCAGCCGGGACCAGACCAGAGAGGCTCGACGGGGGAACGGAGGGCAGGTGAGTTGTGTGCTGTTTTTTGTTTTTGTTTTATCTGCTGTGCAAGGGGGGGGGGGGGGGGGGGGGGAGAGGGGGACCATCGATAAGGTAGGGGGGGGGAAGGGGGCCATCTATAAGGGAGGGGGGAAAGAGGGGGACGATCTATAAGGGAGGGGGGAAAGAGGGGGACGATCTATAAGGGGGGGGGGGACCATCTATAAGGGAGGGGGAGAGGGAAGAGGGGGACCATCTATAGGGGGGGGGCCATCTATAAGGGAGGGGGGAAAGAGGGGGACCATCAATAAGGGGGGGGCCATCTATAAGGGAGGGGGGAAAGAGGGGGACCATCTATAAGGGGGGGACCATCTATAAGGGAGGGGCGGGAGGGGGACCGTCTATAAGGGGGGGGAAGAGGGGGACCATGTATAAGGGGGGAGAGGGGGACCATCTATAAGGGAGGGGGGAAGAGGGGGACCATCTATAAGGGGGCATCTATAAGGGAGGGGGGAGAGGGGGACCATGTATAAGGGGGGGGAGGGGGACCATCTATAAGGGAAAGGGGACCATCTATAAGGGAGGGGGAGAGAGGGAAGAGGGGGACCAACTATAAGGGGGGGGAAAGAGGGGGACCATCTATAAGGGGGGGGAAAGAGGGGGACCATCTATAAGGGGGGGGAAAGAGGGGGACCATCTATAAGGGGGGGAGAGGGGGACCATCTATAAGGGGGGGAGAGAGGGAAGAGGGGGACCATCTATAAGGGGGGAAGAGGGGGACCATCTATAAGGGAGGGGAAAGAGGGGGAACATCTATAAGGGAGGGGGGAGAGGGGGACCATCTATAAGGGAGGGGGGGAGAGGGGGACCATCTATAAGGGGGGGAGAGGGGGACCATCTATAAGGGAGAGGGGACCATCTATAAGGGGGGGAAGAGGGGGACCATCTATAAGGGGGGAAGAGGGGGACCATCTATAAGGGGGGAAGAGGGGGACCATCTCCTAAAAGATCAGCACCCTCCTCTCCTGACATCCTCTGTGCTGCTGGGACTTCTCCTATAGGATTAGCACCCTCCTCTCCTGACATCCTCTGTGCTGCTGGGACCTCTCCTATAGGATTAGCACCCTCATCTCCTGACATCCTCTGTGCTGCTGGGACCTCTCCTATAGGATTAGCCCCCTCCTCTCCTGACATCCTCTGTGCTGCTGGGACCTCTCCTATAAAGTCAGCCTCCTCCTCTCCTGACATCCTCTGTGCAGCAAGGGACCAAACATTATGTTTATTGGGGACAGCAGTGGGGGGGGGGGGGGGGGCAGTAGTGGATTATAATGTGGGCGGATTGACGGGGGGGGGGGGGGGGGGGGGGGGGGGCGTCATTCTATAGTTCGCCTCGGGCAGCAGAGAGGCTAGAATCACCCCTGCCTATAGCCAATATAATTAAGAACTGTCTTCAGAAGAAGAATAAGGAGCCCCCCACCCCTCAACCATTTGTATCAGGAACTGCAGGGCTTTTAAGTCGATGGTGACCTGTTAGATCAGCGCACACTTGCTCCTCGCTCCCTGTTGGCGATATTACACGTGCCAACAGCACTCTGCGGCACAGCACTAAACAGAACAGGGTCTTCTTATATACAGTATACAGGGGGTAAGACGCTGCCTTGGATTACGAGCAGAATTCGTTCCGGGACCGTGCTTGTAATCCAAATCCACTCTTAAACCAAAGCAAATTTCCCCATAAGAAATCACTGATATGCAGACAGTTGGTTCCACTCCCCCAAAAATAATGATTTTATATTCTGAACAAATGAAACAAACATTTAGAAACAGCTGAATCTGTCATATAATAAGTTACTGTACAGTATAGCAATCAGCATGTGGAGTATAATGTATAGTGAGTGCATAAACCTGAAAAACAGCAGCAGTTTGTAGATACAGGATGGAACTGCAGATCCCTATAATGCAGTAGCGTAGTACAACAGGCTAGAATTACCTCCACAGTCCTGTCCCCAGATGTAGCCCCAGCCTGAAGTGGATCTGCTATGATTTGGAAGGTGAGGGAGACATCCTGTGTCAGGGTACAGTCAGGGGCGTAGCTAATGTCTCCTGGGCCCTGGTGCGAGAGGTCAACTTGGGGCCCCCCCCCTTTTCACGACCAAGACCGATATTACCAATAACACCAGCCTATAGGAAGAGAACATTTTATCACCATACATATTACCGCCATACTGTTATTGACCAAATCCTGTACACTGAGACCAATATTACCAGTATATAGGAAGGAAATATTACCGCTACACCACACCCACTACCATCACCACCATATTGTTACTGACCAAATCCATACTGAGACCAATAAAACACAGTACCAGATAAAAGTAACAAATATTACCACCACATACTGACTAATACCACCGCTGCTACTGAATAATCCACTGTACACAGATCACTATCACCTCATCCAGTCATATAGAGGCTGACCCAGCCCTACACAGGCTCTGTACACCATATACATTATAGTGCAGTTATATCAGGTGACTCACAAGGGGCGTCTTCTCTGATCAGAGTCGTTTTAATTTTCTCCTCCATCCGTCCTGGGCCGTTATGAGAACTTCTCCGAGCCACGAATCCACAGAATCTGCCAGACAAACATATTAGGCTCCTCACTCCATTAGGCACCATCCTTATCTCTCTACTAACTGCATATTTGTATTGGTCCCTATATGCCCTCATTTAGTGGGTAGGCTGACACTATGTGATCCCCCTTATAGTATATGCCCCCCTCTGTGTAGCCTCCTTATAGGCCCTCTCCCCCCTTACTTATACCCCCTTATAGATGGCTCCCCTCTCCCCCCCTCCTTATAGATGGCTCCCCTCTCCCCCCTCCTTATAGATGGCTCCCTTTCCCCCCCTGCTTTCAGATGGCCCCCCACTCCCCCATAGATGACTTCCCTCTCCCTCCCTCTCCCTTATAGATGGCTTCCCTCTCCCCTCTTCTTAGATGGCTTCCCTCTCCCCCCATTATAGATGGCTTCCCTCTCCCTCCCCCCATTATAGATGGCTTCCCTCTCCCTCATTATAGATGGCTTCCCTCTCCCCCCCTCCCCCATTATAGATGGCTTCCCTCTCCCCCCCATTATAGATGGCTTCCCTCTCCCCCCCCCCATTATAGATGGCTTCCCTCTCCCTCCCCCATTATAGATGGCTTCCCTCCCCCCATTATAGATGGCTTCCCCCTCCCCCCATTATAGATGGCTTCCCTCTCCCCCCCTCCCCCATTATAGATGGCCTCCCTCTCCCCCCCTCCCCCATTATAGATGGCTTCCCTCTCCCTCCCCCCATTATAGATGGCTTCCCCCCTCCCCCCATTATAGATGGCTTCCCTCTCCCCCCCTCCCCCATTATAGATGGCCTCCCTCTCCCCCCCCCCCATTATAGATGGCCTCCCTCTCCCCCCCCCCCCCCATTATAGATGGCTTCCCTCTCCCCTCTCCCCCTTCTTATAGAGGGCTTCCCTCTTCCCCCTCCCCCATTATAGATGGCTTCCCTCTCCCTCCCCCCATTATAGATGGCTTCCCTCTCCTCCCTTCTTATAGATTACCCCCTCCTCTCCTCCCCCTGTGCACAGCAGATAACAAAAAAAACCTCACCTGCCATCCGTTCCCACGTCGAACCTCTCGCCTCCTGGTCCGCTCCCCGACTGATGCGCGGCTGCCGGGGGTGTCCCGTCCTATCCCCGGCAGCGCCACGCATCAGTGAACTCACTGTACGCCGGGGCTGGGAGTTTCGGCACAGGAAGCGTCTCTGACATGCGCTTCCTGTGCCGGAAGTCAGGGCCCCAGCCGGCATAGGGAGCTTACTGATTCGCTGCGCTGCCGGGGATAGGACGGGACACCCCCGGCAGCCGCGCATCAGTCGGGGAACATAGAACTCTTGTGACCGCAAGCAAAATTATGCTTGCGGTCACAAGAGAGTGCAGTGGCGAGGGGGGGCCTCGCGGGCCCCCCCTCATGGCGGGCCGGGTCGCAGCGGCGACCGCTGCGACCCTGGTAGCTACGCCACTGGGTACAGTGCTATGGACCACACTATGCAGACCATGCTCTTCTCCCACTCCCCTTCCCACCCAGTACAGGGAGCTTTTAACCCAAAGCAATGCTCTTAAACCAAGTCAGATTTTGAAAAACTGTGAGCTCTTCTTGTAAAACACTCTTAATCCAAGTTACTTTTAAACCAAGGTACCACTGTACTGGTGTCTGGCAGCCTCTATCACTGCTCTGCTTCTAGCACAATGAGCCGTGATAGCAATGACGCTCACTAAGCTAGAAGCAGAGCGGTGATAGCAACCACCGCTTCCTCTGCAGAGGTTGTCGGACACTGGTATTGTGTTGGGTAGGCTTTTTCACTTCCCTATTAGTGCAGTTCTGGGGTCACGTCCACAACACACTGAGCCCCCACAGACAGTAGCAGATCATAGTAGGTCAGTTTCGAGCGGTAGCCCGCGGCCCTGACCTCCTGCGGAGCCCATGTCCACCCAAAAAGACATATAATTTCAGTGGTGTATTGTCTCCTGGCTACAGTTCTGCCATGATTTGCAAAAAAATCACTGTTTTATAACTGCAATTTTGCACAAATCAGTGCAAAACTGTAGCCAGGAGACAATTCAGTATCAATAAAAAAACATGCTGTAGGACCTTAACATGAGACTATGATGTCACCACAGGTCCTGTACAGTCTGCACTATAGAGGAGCAATACTAAAGATATAGTAACAGTGGGGTAGGGGGGCCCAGGCTTGGTGAACAGCCCAGGGCCTATGGTAAAGTTAATCCGCCCCTGCCCACAGAATTTTGTATTCTGATCTTCCACAAAACCTCCAGTGTACAGTGCACCTTGGACCCTCCAACTACAACAGCTGCAGACTCAGTTCTTTCGGGGGGTTGTATCCCTCCTCTGTCACTGGCTGGCTGAGCGGACTTGAAACGTCATGTCTCAAGCCTGCGTCAGACACCAGGAAGCAGCCGGGCAGCGGGGACCAGAGCGCCGCGATACGGGACCCGCCGTTGGACCTGGGGAGGTGAGTGGACATTGTTGCCCTCAGCCACCTCCTCCCCGGCAACATAAAAAAAAGTCCCCAGGCCTGAGTACCACTTTAAGCACTACAACTCCCAGAGTTTACTGAAAGTCTGCAGTCTTCAGGATACGATGGGAGTAGTATAGATGAACAGACAATTACTGATTACTGCTGGTGCAGTAAAAGAATAAATTGATGGTTTTGAACAACCAGGATTCTCTGCGCATCCATCATTTGTGCTCTCAGAAACTAAAACTCTCAGCGAACCCTGAGAGCGTCATACATTTAGGGCATTCTGAGAGTTGTAGTAAAACCTTATTCCCAAGGCACTTGAGGTCACAGGTCAATCCGGGATACAACCGAGTTACTTCTCACTGATTCTTTATTGGTGGGCCCCCAGAATCAGTTCCATTGGTGGTCCCCAGGCACCCCAATCCAACACTGGGTGTTTCTGTTGTAAGCATCAAACTCCTGTTTGATGTCTAGCCCCTAGTGTTGAGCCGACTTGTCAAAATGTTGGGGCTCAGCAATGTTATCTAAACCTGAACACAGGGCGTTTTATTCCCTGCGGCTGCAGAAGTTGGATGTCACCCTGGGAAGTCCTGGAAAACATGGACACACACATAGGCCATGTTCACAAACTGTATTGTTTCAATAAAAAACTGCCATTGTTTGCAGACTGCAAACCTGACTGTTATTTATTAAAATGTGAAATTACATTATTTTCTATGGAAAATTCACAGAAACAATCAGAAAATTTACGTCTATTCTGTGCAGCTACTATTCAGTGAATAGCGGTAGGACAAAATAGCCCAGGCATATAATGTAAAGTACGGTTTCGGCAGACTTTACATTGTGTGTTATGATTAATTAGAGTGCGGACACACCAGAATGTGCCCAGATTCCAATTAACATGAAGTGATGTTCACCCGGCCGGTACTGCAGTGCAAATCACAGACAGCGGCCGCTGTTTTTACAGCGTGTAAACCTGGCCATAGCCATGTTTTCCTGGCAGTCATACAGCGGCATCTATCTTCTACAGCCATAAAGAATTAAACACCCAGCGTTCGAGTTCAATAACGTTGCCAATCCTGAATATTTTGACAGGTCCGCTCAATACTACTACCCATGTGACTTTCCTCCAAAACTTCAAAAAAGGAAATGTTTGTCCAACTGCTAATATCAAACAGTTTCAGTCAATTTATCAAAATGAGTGTCTGGTCCTGAAATCTTGCTGTCAGCAAATAAAATTTCCTCCATTTTAGTCAATGAGGCAAAATGCTTTAATAAGAGGAAAAGACTGCTTTGAGTTTCTGAAAAGATAAATGAATAAAAGAAATGTAGAGTGGCAATTAGAGAAGAAGGAAGAAGGATGAATGGAGGTATAATCAATTTCAATATGCACAAAGAGACTGGGACCACTGCACATTCAATTTTAGATAAAAACATAAATAAATAGACATTTTTAACCTCTTATTGAACATATAAATTTTCATTTTGGAAGAGAGAATATATATAGGTGCAGCTCACAGTTACAGTAACTAATTGGGTCGAGGTGAACCTAAAATGCCCTTACCTAGACATGGGCTAAAAGAATAAAAATGGAGAAAATGTATAGTATTTAGTCCTCCAGACCACAACAAGTCCCAACCTTTGCATATACCAGTTTTAATTAATAAAGATACCATAAGCTAATAAAATATATAGTAGGCTATGAATACACTAAAAAATAAATAAGAGATAGTTGATTTGTGCAACAAATACATATAAGAATACATATACAAAAAAGGTTTAAAATTGTCAGTGTAATACCGCTGGGTATTGGCCAATGCTATATTTAGCGTTAGTTCAAATGTGTCAATTGAGGCCACAGATGGAAAACGTTATGAGCAAGTCACAGTTATAGGACCTGTAGTCCCACTATTGGATGTGTATCTCACCGCTCCCGATGCCCGGTGTAGCGAGACACCCAATATCTGGCAGATCAGTTCACATACATCAGTTCACGTTTAATGTGGCGATACAAAGTATGCGAAATGGCGTCTGTGACGCCGTTCACCCGTCCGAGTTGGTAGCTGCTGTCGTGGCTCTCTCCCTCCTGCGGAGGCTCTTAGTTGCGGTCACTTGATCTGACCTGGAGAGGCTCTTGCAGTACGACCTCGTGGTATTGGCGTCCGCGCGCTGTTCTGTATCACGGCTTCACTCTGTATCCCGGCCCTCGTTCTCACTCTCACCTCGGATGTCTCCGTCAGGCCCGGACTGGTAATCTGGCAAGGCGGGCAAATGCCCGCTGGGCCTGGCCAGATTACCAGTCCGTGGGCCGCCCGGCTGTCTTAACGGAAAAAAAAAAATCACCGCTGCGGCCCGCTCCTGACATGCTCCTCCGCTCCAATCCAATCAACGTGGGGCCGATGCGGCCCCTCGTTGATTGGCGGAGCACGTCAGGAGCGGGCCAGCCAAGGCGAGGTGAGCGGGCTGTGGTGGCGGGAGGGGGCTGCGGTGGCGTGTCTCTGCCCTGTTATCCCCCCCCCCCAAGTGCCGAGGGCCGCAGACGTGCCGCGCGCAGGCACGTCTGCAGCCACCTCCACCAGGCCCCCAGCGGTGACGTCACTTCCCTGACGCGCCGCTGAGGACCTGGAGGAGAGAGAGGAGAGCCGCCGCCGCCGTGGACCGAAGATGCAAGCCGAGGAAGAAGCTGCTGGGAGCGAGGTGAGGTGAGAATGTTTTTTTTTTTTTTTTTAACCCCTTCACATGTGGCCATGCAGGGGGGCTATTCTATACAGGAGGGGGGTGCAGGGGGGGGGGGCTATTCCATATTGGAGGAGGATGCAGGGGGTCTATTCTATACAGGAGGGGGTGCAGGGGGCTATTCTATATGGGAGGGGGGATGCAGGGGGCTATTCTATACAGGAGGGGGTGCAGGGGGCTATTCTATATAGGAGGGGGTGCAGGGGGCTTATTTCTATATGGGAGGGGGATGCAGGGGGGCTATTCTATACAGGAGGGGGATGCAGGGGGCTATTCTATATGGAGGGGGGTGCAGGGGGGCTATTCTATACAGGAGGGGGATGCAGGGGGGCTATTCTATACAGGAGGGGGATGCAGGGGGGCTATTCTGTATGGGAGGGGGATGCAGGGGGCTATTCTATAGAGGAGGGGGTGCAGGGGGCTATTCTATATAGGAGGGGGTGCAGGGGGCTATTCTATATGGGAGGGGGATGCAGGGGGCTATTCTATATAGGAGGGGGTGCAGGGGGGCTATTCTATATGGGAGGGGGATGCAGGGGGGCTATTCTATATGGGAGGGGGATGCAGGGGGGCTATTCTATACAGGAGGGGGATGCAGGGGGGCTATTCTATACAGGAGGGGGATGCAGGGGGGCTATTCTATATGGGAGGGGATGCAGGAGGGCTATTCTATATAGGAGGGGGATGCAGGGGGCTATTCTATACAGGAGGGGGTGCAGGGGGCTATTCTATATGGGAGGGGGGTGCAGGGGGGCTATTCTATATAGGAGGGGGATGCAGGGGGGCTATTCTATATGGGAAGAGGATCCAGGGGGGCTATTCTATATGGGAGGGGGGTGCAGGGGGGCCATTCTATATGGTAGGGGGATGCAGGGGCTATTCTATATGGGAGGGGGATGCAGGGGGCTATTCTATACAGGAGGGGGTGAAGGGGGCTATTCTATATGGGAGGGGGATTGCAGGGGGGCTATTCTATACAGGAGGGGGTGCAGGGGGCTATTCTATACAGGAGGGGGTGCAGGGGGCTATTCTATATGGGAGGGGGGTGCAGGGGGGCCATTCTATATGGGAGGGGGATGCAGGGGGCTATTCTATATGGGGGGATTGCAGGGGGCTATTCTATATGGGGGGGATGCAGGGGGGCTATTCTATATGGGGGGATGCAGGGGGCTATTCTATATGGGGGGGATGCAGGGGGGCTATTCTATACAGGAGGGGGTGCAGGGGGCTATTCCATATGGGAGGGGGATGCAGGGGGCTATTCTATATGGGAGGGGGATGCAGGGGGGCTATTCTATATGGGGGGGGGGATGCAGGGGGGCTATTCTATATGGGAGGGGGATGCAGGGGGCTATTCTATACGGGAGGGGGATGCAGGGGGCTATTCTATACAGGAGGGGGTGCAGGGGGCTATTCTATATGGGAGGGGGATGCAGGGGGCTATTCTATATGGGAGGGGGATGCAGGGGGGCTATTCTGTATTGGAGGGGTATGCAGGGGGCTATTCTATATGGGAGGGGGATGCAGGGGGCTATTCTATATGGGAGGGGGATGCAGGGGGGCTATTCTGTATAGGAGGGGGGTGCAGGGGGCTATTCTGTATGGGAGGGGGATGCAGGGGGGCTATTCTATACAGGAGGGGATGCAGGGGGTCTATTCTATATGGGGGGATGCAGGGGGCTATTCTATATGGGAGGGGATGCAGGGGGCTATTCTATACAGGAGGGGGTGCAGGGGGGCTATTCTATATGGGAGGGGGATGCAGGGGGGCTATTCTATATAGGAGGGGGGTGCAGGGGGCTATTCTATATGGGAGGGGGTGCAGGGGGCTATTCTATACAGGAGGGAGATGCAGGGGGGCTATTCTATACAGGAGGGGGTGCAGGGAGCTATTCTATATGGGAGGGGGGTGCAGGGGGGCCATTCTATATGGGAGGGGGATGCAGGGGGCTATTCTATATGGGGGGATGCAGGGGTCTATTCTATATGGGGGGGATGCAGGGGGGCTATTCTATACAGGAGGGGGTGCAGGGGGCTATTCCATATGGGAGGGGGATGCAGGGGGCTATTCTATATGGGAGGGGGATGCAGGAGGGCTATTCTATATGGGAGGGGGATGCAGGGGGCTATTCTATAAGGGAGGGGATGCAGGGGGCTATTCTATATGGGAGGGGGATGCAGGGGGGCTATTCTATATGGGAGGGGGATGCAGGGGGGCTATTCTGTATTGGAGGGGGATGCAGGGGGCTATTCTATACAGGAGGGGATGCAGGGGGCTATTCTATATGGGAGGGGGATGCAGGGGGCTATTCTGTATAGGAGGGGGGTGCAGGGGGGCTATTCTGTATGGGAGGGGGATGCAGGGGTGCTATTCTATATGGGAGGGGGATGCAGGGGGGGCTATTCTATATGGGAGGGGGATGCAGGGGGGCTATTCTATACAGGAGGGGGATGCAGGGGGCTATTCTTTATGGGAGGGGGATGCAGGGGGGGCTATTCTATATGGGAGGGGGATGCAGGGGGCTATTCTGTATGGGAGGGGGATGCAGGGGGGCTATTCTGTATGGGAGGGGGGTGCAGGGGGGCTATTCCATATGGGAGGGGGATGCAGGGGGGCTATTCTATACAGGAGGGGGGTGCAGGGGGGCTATTCTGTATGGGAGGGGGATGCAGGGGGGCTATTCTATATAGGAGGGGGTGCAGGGGGGCTATTCTATATGGGAGGGGGATGCAGGGGGCTATTCTGTATAGGAGGGGGGTGCAGGGGGGCTATTCTGTATGGGAGGGGGATGCAGGGGGGCTATTCTATATAGGAGGGGGGTGCAGGGGGGCTATTCTGTATGGGAGGGGGATGCAGGGGGGGCTATTCTATACAGGGGGGGGGATGCAGGGGGCTATTCTATATGGGAGGGGGATGCAGGGGACTATTCTATATGGGAGGGGGATGCAGGGGGCTATTCTATATGGAGGGATGCAGGGGGCTATTCTATATGGAGGGGGATGCAGGGGGGCTATTCTATATTGGGGGGATGCAGGGGGGCTATTCTATATGGGAGGGGATGCAGGGGGCTATTCTATATAGGGGGATGTACAGCAGGGGGTCTATTCTATATGGGGGGATGTACAGCAGGGGGGCTATTCTATATGGGGGGGATGTACAGCAGGGGGGCTATTCTATATGGGGGGGGATGTATAGATGAGGATGTTGCTGGAGCATGAAGCCTAAAATGTCTGTCTGGCAGATCCCGTGGAGAGGAGTCATGGCCAGAGAAGCCTCATGATGGCCGTAGCCAGATGGAGAAGAAAAGGAAAAGTGGACGTCTCTCATGCAGAGAAGACGCCTACTGTGAGTGACAGGATGTAATTGCACTATAATCACTTATCAGGTCTGCAGAACCTTTATACAGCTGGGATCTACCTCAGTATCAGGGGTGTCAAACTCCGGCCCTCCAGGTGTTGCAAAACTACAATTCCCACCATGCTTTAGCTGTCCAGGCATGATGGGATTTGTAGTTCTGTAACAGCTGGAGGGCCGAGTGTGACATCTGTGTTCTATTGTCACTGTTCTGGGAGAATATTGGTCCTTTATATAGTGGCTGTTATTTGGTGCCAGTATAGTGGTATTATCCAGTCACTGTATGCTGCGGGCAGTGGGCATGGTGTGATGGTATAGTGGTATTATCCAGTCACTGTATGCTGCGGGCAGTGGGCATGGTGTGATGGTATAGTGGTATTATCCAGTCACCATATGCTGAGGGTAGTGTGGCATGGTGTGATGGTATAGTGGTATTATCCAGTCACTGTATGGTGAGGGTAGTGAGCATGGTGTGATAGTATAGTGGTATTATCCAGTCACCGTATGGTGAGGGTAGTGGGCATGGTGTGATGGTATAGTGGTATTATCCAGTTACTGTATGCTGAGGGTAGTGGGCATGGTGTGATGGTATAGTGGTATTATCCAGTCACTGTATGCTGAGAGTAGTGGGCATGGTGTGATGGTATAGTGGTATTATCCAGTCACCGTATGCTGAGGGTAGTGGGCATGGTGTGATGGTATAATGGTATTATCCAGTCACTGTATGGTGAGGGTAGTGGGCATGGTGTGCTGGTATAGTGGTATTATCCAGTCACTGTATGGTGAGGGTAGTGGGCATGGTGTGATGGTATAGGGGTATTATCCAGTCACTGTATGGTGAGGGTAGTGGGCATGGTGTGATGGTTACATAGTTACATAGTTACATAGTTAATACGGTTGAAAAAAAGACACATGTCCATCAAGTTCAACCAAGGAGGGGATGGATACAGGGAAGGGGGAGGGGGTTGATATGTTCTATACATATGCATCTATATTATTTTGGTCTAAGAACTTGTCTAGCCCTGTTTTGAAGCCCTCTACTGTTTTTGCTGTGACCAGATCCTGTGGTAGGACTGTTCCACAGATTCACAGTTCTCATGGTAATAGTGGTATTATCCAGTCACTGTATGGTGAGGGTAGTGGGCATGGTGTGGTGGTATAGTGGTATTATCCAGTCACTGTATGGTGAGGGTAGTGGGCATGGTCTGGTGGTATAGTGGTATTATCCAGTCACCGTATGCTGAGGGGTAGTGGGCATGGTGTGATGGTATAGTGGTATTATCCAGTCACTGTATGGTGAGAGTAGTGGGCATGGTGTGATGGTATTACTCGTATTATTGGTAATATTATTGTTGTATATAGTGGATTGTATTCAGTCACAGTGTAGCGGTGTTAGTCATTATGTGGTGATTATGGCCGTGCTCATGGTGGGGTGATATTATTTGTTACTTATATACTGGTTAGTATTGGCAGTATTGGTGGGTTTGCTTAATAACAGTATGGCAGTAACGTGTACACTATGGTGATATTTGCTTACTGGTGTTATAACTATGACACTGTTATCATGCACATAAAATTCTTACCTATGTTACCATTATATATCCTTCAATTTTTCATGGGCCCTACAGATAGATAGATGGATAGATAGATTAGATATCCAGTAGGAAATGGCTATCTAGCAGCTTATTATGTAGCTTTGACCGCCATTATATGGTGTGCAAACATAGTCAGGATAAAAGGGATTTAAAAAATATAGTAACTTTTGTCCAAAAACAGCACCATCCTGTCCTCAGTGTATGGTTATTACAACTTGGCTCCATTCACTTCAATGGAACTGAGCTGCAATACCTCACACAAACTGAAGAAGAGTGTGGCGCTATTTCTGGAAGAAGGTGGCCATGTTTTTCTCCTATAAAGGGAATCTGTGAGGTCCATACCAGGTCTAGGGCTGTAGATCTCAGGCAGACAGGTGTGAGGGAAGATATCAATGAAAGGACCTTTAGGTCCAGTGTAAACTTATATAATTGTCCTTTTCATTTCCAACTAAAGTTTCACAACAGCAGCGGCAGCAGCAGCCCCACCCTATACGTCCATCAGTCAGAGCAGGAAGGGGTGGGGCAGAAGGTGCTGCTGTGGCTCCACCTCTGTGACACTTCAGCTGGTAATGAAAAGAACGATTATAGAGGTTTACACTGGAACTAAAGATCCAGTCCCTGATCTGTACTCTGGGATCTACAGCTGTGTACCTGGTATAGACCCCACAGGTTTCCTTTAAGGGCACGTTCATACCTATTCCAATGGCGGATTTGATGCTTCTGATTTAATCAGTTGAATGAGTGCATATATATGCCACATCAAAATCCACAGCAGATTATGTTATAGCATTGTTTTTAGGTGCTGATGGTGGGGTTCACATGTTTAAGGGAGTAGTGGGGACATGGATAAATGAAGCAGGAATTTGCTACAGCTCGTATTTTACACGGCTATCCATGATATATAGGGAAGGATATGGTATGTGGGCTGCTGGGGTTTGATTGCCAGGGCTGATTTTAAGTCCCAGTCCGGCCCTGGTCTCCGTCTAGGGTGAGATGCTGATAGGGATAATGGGTGATTGCCGTAAGTTGATCGGGTGAAAAAGAGTAATGGGGGGCCCCCCCCTTAGCGGTATAACTTGTAGTAATAAAAATTTCTCTGAAAGACAGTTTATATAATATGCCAAACGCGTTTCAAGGTTATACTGATTAACCCCTTCGTCAGTGGCGCTGATGAACAGTAGCAGTTTTTAGTGTATTCATAGCCTACTATATATTTTATTAGCTTATGGTATCTTTATTAATTAAAACTGGTATATGCAAAGGTTGGGACTTGTTGTGGTCTGGAGGACTAAATACTATACATTTTCTCCAAATTTTCATTTTTGCACTTGTTGCAACCTTTAGGCTATGTTCACACTGCGTGTACATATACGCTACTTGCGGCCGAGATTTACGCTACTTGCGGCCGGCTACATATGGACCGCGAACTTACGCCCGTAGTCTACTTACGCTTCCCGAGCGCCCTACTAGCTATATGACAGCGGTCTTTTATTTGGAAAGCTTCGCCTAGCCCCGGACACCCCACAGAACCTTTTGGATCGGCACAAAAGCTGCAAAAATGAAGAAATCACCACTACGTACGGGACCGCATGTAAACGCTACGGGCGTAAATTACGGCATTTCGTCCGCAAACAATGGTCTGTTTCATTTTTTACGGCGCCGCATACGATCTGGGCGTAAGTTCGTACGTAGCGTGAACTGTGCAGCCGTACATCGTATACTTTTCCATTGTACGCAAACTACGTAAGTCTCCGGCCGCTTATTCACGGAACGCGCTACGGCCGGAAACTTACGTAGTGTGAACATAGCCTTAAAGGGGAAAAAATTTAACTTCTGCAGAAGCATATAGCATTGCTCACCTATGTATCCCAGTTTTGAAATTATAAAAAATCTATTTATTTGTTCTGTAAAGCTGTTGCAGAACATCTAGGCTGTGGTTCACACATTGCAGTTTCATTGTGTTACTAAATTATTTACAGTACTTTATCACCCACACAGTGCACTGTATTCTCTGCCTGTAACACCGATATTGGAATAAAGTAAAGAACTTTTAAAATTACATTTTTCTTTTCACCTCCACACACATATTATCAAGCATCTTTATCTTTGAGGTTGAGCCCCACAATAAGGACTTTTTCGATATTATCTTACATGGGATATACTGTGTTTTTTTGTCCAGGTGGAATTGACAGTGCCGGCTTTGATTCTCTCTGCCGTTTACCATAATTTACTTGTGTTACTGCATCATTTTTGTGAAAACGCTGCAGTACTGCAATGAAACTCCAAAATGTGTTAACACAGCCCTAATTTCACCCCCTTAGGAGACAAATATTCCATGCCTCTGTCTTACATTGTGTGTGTTTGCTGAGCACAGGCTGATGATGCAGACCAGGGGGCAGGGCGTGATGTCACAGGAAGCTTGGCTGGATCCCCAATCCCCTGAGTGAGTCACCATCTCTGACCAGCCAAAAGCAGATGCAGCAATTCGCTGACTCAGTGAAATTAGGGCTGTGTTCACACATTTTGGAGCTCCATTGCAGTACTGCAGCGTTTTCACAAAAATGATGCAGTAACACAAGTAAATTATGCTAAACGGCAGAGAGGATAAAAGTCGGCACTGTCAATCCCACCTGGACAAAAAACACAGTATATCCCATGTAAGATAATATCGGAAAAAGTCCTTATTGTGGGGCTCACCTCAAAGATAAAAGATGCTTGATAATACGTGCATGGAGAGGAAAAGAAAAAAAAAATTTAATTTTAAAAGTTCTTTATTCCAATATCGACGTTACAGGCAGAGAATACAGTGCGCTGTGTGGGTGCGAACACAATGAAATGATAAAGTACTGTAAATAATTTAGTAACACTAAATAGTAGCCAAAGTAATAGTAGTCAATATTATTGTAACTCAAAGGACCACGGAAGTCTATAATAGACACTCACCCCAGTTTTACCAATCTGTGGAAACAGAAATTGGTGTTATTTGCACAAAACTAGCTACAACTCAGATTTAATTTTACCAGATATATAAGCTGAGCTGTAATTGGTTGCTTTTGTTTTACATAGATTGATGAATCTGGGTAATTGTGTTATACCATGCTATACCATCTAAATATCTGCATTTGTCAGCAGAGGGCACTCATGATTCATTTTACAAATCATTATAATTTTGATTTACACGAATGCCTAGTTCAACATTTGATGGAATGAAATAAATTAAAATCAGTTAAATGGTTTAGTATCATATTCCATCGTATAAGTTTAGAATCATATTCCAGGAATCATAATGACTAGAGATGAGCAAACCTCGAGCATGCTCGAGTCGATCCGAACCCGAACTTTCGGCATTTGATTAGTGGTGGCTGCTGAACTTGGATAAAGCCCTAAGGCTATGTGGAAATCATGGATATAGTCATTGGCTGTATCCATGTTTTCCAGACAACCTTAGAGCTTTATCCAAGTTCAGCAAGCCCCAGCTAATCAAATGCCGAACGTTCGGGTTCGGATCGACTTGAACCCGAACCCGGTTTGCTCATCTCTAATGACAGTATACAATACACACACTAAAATTAACAGTAGGCATTAAAGGTGTTTTCTACAGTGAGTGCCACTGGAGAGCTCTCTTTTCCAACATCGTTGTATGGACTATGCATGACAGCTGAGCACCATCTACACTATAAGCTGAATGTGGAGTCTATTGCCTGAATAGCTGTAATATTGTATGGTGGGACCAGTAGTGCCAATGATACTATTCTCTATTGGGCTATAATTTCCAAGAATCTAATTGACCCTCTTCACATTAGTCCTGAGGATGTAGGCCAAAGAAAATTTAAAATTAATTTGCAGTTGGGAGCAAAGAGCACACCAGAATTTTGATAAGATCCGAGGACCTTGGTCTGAAATGATGTACAGAGGTAATCCATGTAGACCATGTACTGTGGAAGAGAATGGCAAGACGTGGAGCAAAAAGCAGACCAGGTAGGGGTATGAAGTGAGACATTTAAGAAAAACAGTCTGTGACCACCCAAATGACAGTGTTGCCGGCAGAGGAAGGAAGATTGTTGACTAAGTCCATTGCAATTCAGCCAGCGACAAAGTCCTTGACATGCTTACTGAGACTTGGCCGCCAGTAATGATGTGAGATTAGTTTTGCAAATTTCTGCATCACCCTTATTCTTCGCCACCAGTCAGAAATGAATGAAGAAATTAAACAGAGAAAAGAAAAGAGACCTCCTGGTTTCCCTGGTATTGAGGTGCTGAGTTGTCTAAAGATATAAAAGATTCTTATAATCGGTATAGACATTGATGGGATGGTTTGCTCCTTTCCAGAGATGACGCCATTCCTCCAGAGCGAATTTAAAGGGGTAGTGCGGCGGTAAAGAATTATTGACAGAATAACACACATTCCAAAGTTATACAACTTTGTAATGTATGTTATGTCTGTGAATGGCCCCCTTCCCCGTGTCCCCCCCCCCCACCCGTGTACCCGGAAGTGTGGTGCGCTATACATACCTGTCACGTGCCGACTCATCTCTGATCTTCAGTCTGCAATGCCGAATCCCTCCGAGCGTCCTGGGTGCCGGCCGCCCTCTTCAGCGTCATCGGCTGCTCAGCCGCGATTGGCTGAGCATAACTGTGCTCAGCCAATTGCGGCTAAGCATCTCATGACGCTGAAGAGGGCGGCCGTCACTCGGGACGCTCGGAGGGATTCGGCCCGGCCGTCCGAAGACGACATCGCAGACTGAAGATCGGAGACGAGTCGGCACGTGACAGGTATGTATAGCGCACCACACTTCCGGGTACACAGGGTGGGGGTGGTGGACACGGGGAAGGGGGCCATTCACAGACATAACATACATTACAAAGTTGTATAACTTTTGTAATGTGTGTTATTCTGTCAATAATTCTTACCGCCGCACTACCCCTTAATTTCCAACAGTTCACAATCTCCAATGGTGTATTTTTCTCTGCTGGGGAGAAGGTCTTGGAGAAGAAACCACAGTCCTAGTTCTCCCTGTGGAATCTTTCTGGGTAATAACCGCTCTAACTCCTACTGAAGAGGCATCGACCTTCAAGAAGAAGGGTCTCTCAGGATCAGGAAGAGACAAGACTGGAGCAGTCTTGTGCTTGGCCACTAAATAACTGCTGTGAGCTTAGCAGGGTTCCATATGCAGACCAGTGTCAGAGATGATGTAACCAAGAAAGGAAGGCTGGTTTTGATGGAAGACACACTTTCCCAGCTTGGCATCAGGGATGTAACTAGGATTCATAGGGCCCCATAGTAAAAAAAACTGTAAGGGCCCCTCCTCCCCTAGGCACACACACAAAGCACTGCATATTTATAGGCTCGGTGATGTGGCCAAAAAAGAAAATCTCTTGTGGCCAGAAGCAGAATCCATGCCTGCAGCCACAAGAGTGACTGGCAGAGCAGAGAGGCCAATGGCTGCTGGCTCTGTCAGTCCACTGTATTTAACTATAAGGGCCCATTAGAAGCCCTAATTGTTAAATACATAGGTGCAGTAGCAGACTACCTTCTGCTTAACCCCTAATGTACTGCAGTGTGGTAAGTGACCCAAAGTTCAAAAGACAAGAGATATTTGCTTTACTGCTGGTGTACTAATAACCCCCTTACCTCTACTTGATTACGGCAGGCAGCTGAGTGGTCAGGGGTTATCACTGCAGTGAAGCAGAGATCTCTTTGTCTTCTGCTTTGTTTTTTTCTTGTGTTGCAGCATGTAAGTAAACATTGGGTCACCTACACACTGCAGAACATAAGGGGTTAAGCAGAAAGTCACAGCTCTTACCTTCTCCCAGGGCTCCCTTGCTGCGCAGGCCCCATAGCAGCTGCATACCCTGCCTCTATGGTAGCTACGCCACTGCTTGGCATAAAGATGGTTAGTCCTCAAGCGTCTCAACACTTGTCACACATGAGTCACGAGATTCCAAATTGGAAGAGGAGATCAAAATATCATCCAGATACACAATGACGCTGGAATAGAGAATGTCTCTTAAAATGTAATTGTAAACTCTTGAAAATGTCTGGGGTGTTGCATAACCCAAAGGGCATTGCTAAATACTCAAAATGTCCATCCAGAGTATTAAAGGGCATCGGGCATCTTCCCCTCATGACCCTCCTAAATTCCCACCAAGTTATACCCCACAAATCCAGAAATTCAAGCACCCTGAAGGCAGATGAAGAGTTCCGAGATCAGAGGGATACTTGTTGAGGCCTCATAAATCAATACATGGGCGTAGTGATCTCTTTGTTCTGTACAAAGAAGAACCGGGCACCAGCTGAAGAATATGACTTTTAGATAAAGCGTAACTGCAGGTTCTCCTTGATACAGGCTGACATGGCCTGAGTCTCTGAGTACGGGAGAGGCACCAGGCTGAAAGTCAATGAAGGCAATCGTAAGTGCAGTGAGTTGGAAGGGTGTTAGCCTCCTTTCTAAGAAGACGTCCACAAAGTCATGATACAGAGCAGGGAGACATGGTAGAGGTCCAGTGCCTGGGGCAGCACCTTTCAGGGGGGCAGCACCAGGGGGGGCAGGAGGAAGAAACAACTTTTTTAAATTTTTAATTTATTTAGTCTCCCACCTCCGTTCAGACTTGCCCGAAATCTGGTGTCTTTTCGAGGGGGGGGGGGGAAGGGTATGGTGGTATTGGTCTGCTCTTGGATGGCAGTGTTAAGTGTGATGCCTGGTGCTATTACCTACCAAACTACCAAGCGATTCAAGACAATGTTTCTACATATAGAGAAATGCATGTGGCCGAAACCATGTTCCCATTTGTTTCCCATGTGCTGTTACCAGGATTATTAGCCATATGCCTATTGGTGTCTGGGGAAAATGTGTGTCGGCGAAGACAAAGCATGACAGTAATGGGCACAGGTAAGGCAGTAACTAAGCAGGCGGACATCGCGATCCGAAATTCGGGGACACGGCACCCACCACAGCAGGGGAGGGAGCAGACGTGAACCATGGTCATGACACAAACAAATAGGCACATTACATAGATACACACATTTGCACATATACATAAACACACACAAATAGGCACACTAGAACAGTAGATGTTCAGTATTTTTTTCAAGTCCGTAGATTCCTCCCACTATCCTCCCACTAGTAAAATCTGCAAAAAATTATGGATTGGGAATATGTAGTGCATCCGTAGTGCATCCATATTTCTGTAAATCCTTTTTTTCCCCAACATGTCAATTATAACTCATCCATATTTTTTTTACGGAAATACAGATGCCAAACAGGTTACAATCCGTAAAAAATAGCGGATTCCATTGATTTCTATCAGAGGATCTGTAAAAAAACTAGGTCCGCACTGGGACATGTCCTTTTTGTTATCAGCATTGGTTTTTGTCCTTGTAATCTACTGATCGTGTGAATCGCAAACAATGTGCACTAACCGCGAATACGGAAATGCAGATCCGAAGATTACGTGACATGTGAATAAGGCCTAACAGTCTGTCTTATGCTGACAGCACATAAATTGCGCCGTCCAGGTTTGAACAATTGCTAGTTGTGTAGCCTTTTCTTTAAACAGCTGTTAGCTGCATATATTGATGCATATATATTACTAATAATTTTTCAGCAGGGCAGGATTCAGTCAATTAGCTGATCACCGACCCAGCTGCACAGGTGATATCTGCCTGATTTGACCGATATTGGCCTGTTTATAGGCTACGTTCACACTAAGCAAAACTAGCGGATTTGCCGAAATGACGTTAGCCTCCTCATATAATGACAGTCTAGGGAAGGCGCGCGCTGCTGCTCTCCGCGCTGAACAATGAACATGTTCATTCTTCAGCGCGGAGAGACGCTGTGAGAACAGCAGCGCGCCTCACATAGACTCCTATTATGAGAGAGAGGCTAACGGAATTCTGCTAGTTTTTGCTACGTGTGAACGGGGCCCAATAGGATCTTTAATAAGGTAGTTTATGATTAGAAAGACTGTTAGAGAATTGTAGGGAACAATTTGGGGGAGATTTATCAAAGAGTGTAAAATATACACTGGTGTAAACTTCCCACAGCAACCAATTACAGCTCAGCTCTTAGCTCTGGAAAAAAATGAAAGAGAAGTTGTGATTGGTTGCTGTGGGCAGTTGTAATGGCTGGTTTTGGAGGATGCAGGTTGAAATGCTCCCAAGCAGATAGGAAAGGCTGAGGAGGCTGATTGGGAGAGGAGCTCAACATGGCATGTACTGACAAGAGGACATGTCAAATAGGGCCTAAGCCTAGACTCCTAAAAGAGGTTTATACTTTTTCTACTGGAGCCTCACCCAACAGACCAAGGCCATGCCTGGGCCTCAACACATTGACCAAGAGGGTGCTGGGCCTCACCATCTGTGTGAAAGTCCATTCAAAAGCTGTAAATAAAGCTAGGGCTACCTTTTACCCATCTCCCAAGCTCTATATACTGATAAAGCAAGTACAAAATACATTAATAATGTTGCTAAAATGGAGATTTTTGCAACAGCAAAAGGAATAGCAGATCATAGTTACTTTTGTGAAAACTGGCTTCTCAGCTGGGCCCCACCAACAACTAGGGGGCGCCTCATTTGGTGAGGCCCACCTCCACAGTTTGAGAAGCATTGCTCTAGAGAAGGAGAGGGAAGGGGGAGTTAAGAAAGTGGCAGAGCTGCGGAGCTCTCCATGTCTCCACTAATCCAAGAGACAGGGGTCTGTAATATGTTGTAAAGCCAAGAACCATCCTAAATTAAATTCTGCACTCAAAATCCACCAGTATCACTCCATTTTTAGCAGATACATAATTGAACTTTTTTTTCTCTCTAAAATAACATATATACAGTTTGATAGATGATGTTTTAAGTATAGTGTATTGTTGCTTTTATGTGCAGCTACAAGAATACTTCATGAAAGTGAAAAACTGATTCATTGGGTAGTTACCTGTGGCGCAAAGCAGTCTGGAAAGAAATGACACAGCATCTTCCTGACTGAAGAGATGTGGAAGACGTCAGAGTTGCTATGGTGATATGTATCACAGATTCCTTTGTGTTGCAATCTGTCATTTTGTTGTCTGCCGCTAGACTGTATTTTATATGTAAGCTCCAAGAAGGACAATATACCACCTTCTTCTTTTTACAATTGTGATAATATGTAATCCATTCTACATGTGATACTGTAAAGGACGAACAGAAAGGTAAAATAACTGTCATGAATGTCCTGTTGGGACCTTGGCGCAGTCCTCGGTTTATAAGATACGACCAAGACTGTGCTTTTGCCCTGATTCTACACTTTTTCTAAGGCTGGGTTCACACTATGTATATTTCAGTCAGTATTGTGGTCCTCATATTGCAACCAAAACAAGGAGTGGATTGTAAACACAGAAAGGCTCTGGTCAATGTTGAAATTGAGTGGATGGCTGCCATTTAATGGCAAATATTTGCTGTTATTTTAGAACAACGGCTGTTATATTGAAATAATGGCCGTTATTTACTGTTATATGGCGGGCCATCCACTCAATTTCAACATTGTGTGAACAGATCCTTTCTGTGTTTTTATCCACTCCTGGTTTTGGTTGCAATATGAGGACCACAATACTGACTGAATATACGTAGTGTGAACAAGCCTAAGGCTGGTTCACACTACGTATATTTCAGTCAGTATTGTGGACGGGCTCTGGTTCACTATAAGCTGTTCTCAGTATCACAGTTCATTGTGGTTATTCAGTATAGCTTCCCTGTCCTGCATTTATCTGTGTTACCTCTGGTTTTCTGTCCCTGCTTTTGTATTCTGATTATCCTTGCCTGCAGCCTGCCCTGACATTTGCGTGACTTTTTACTTCTCATCTGTTTGGTGATTCTGTACTTTGCTGTCCGCTTGTTATTTCCTGGACTGTCGACCCTGCATTATTGTGTGTGTTTGTAGTGTTTTGTCTTTTTGTTTCACTAGTATAGGCTAGGGACCGCCGCCCTGTTGCTCGCTGCTACCTTAGGGCAGATAGTAGCAAGTAGGCAGGGACAGTGGGCTGGGCTTAGCTTAGGGCTCACTGTCTCTGTGTGTTTGGTGGCGACTGGTCCTGACAATCACTTCTTAGCTTCCAGAAATTTCTATTAATTTTATCCAAAATATTTTTTCGTTTTATTTTAAATTTGGAAAGAGCATTTTAATAAAACTATTAATTTTATGGTAAGTACACACCCAGAGCCGGTTCCAAGTTTTTTGCGAGGGCGGGCCCCAGGTGACCAAGCCTCAGCAGGCCCTCATCCATGCACTATGCACCCATCATCCACACACTATGCACACTTACTGAGACACCACTAAAATACACAAACACACTAATTATTAACACACTGACTAACTGACACCTGAACACACTTAAGGTTGAGGACCTTCAGGTCATATATCAGGAACCTTCACCATCTTTCTCTCTCTCTGTGCAGGTCCTACGCATCTCCTGTGTCTTCTGATGGTCAGCTTCCTCACCTTGCATTACAATGAGTGGGCTAAAATTAAAACCCAGGCCCTTTCCTCTCTGTCCCCTAGAGAGGCTGTGGGCCCCGGCACTTGCCCGGGTAAGCCCTGTGCTGATGCTGGCCCTGTTTACACCATCCCACACTACTTTAACTGGACAATTTCTTTTTTAAAAAAATAAATAGAAATGTATGTTCCCACTTGGTGCATTTCTCTGCCAGATGTATACAGAAAGGACTGCTGCTGAGCCATGTAGACAAAAATATTAGGGCACCTGAAAAAGCATGAAAACCTCTTTACTATTTCAATGATCTTTAGTATTTTTGCATTTACTGGACGTAGATTGAAGGACTGGCCCAATGCATTGCGTTACTCCATGAAACTTTGTCAGCACTCCTGATGAAGTTGCATAGGCAACGCAAACGCTTTGGGCCAATCCTCCAATTCTGTCCGACTCTGTTACTCTGTGGTGCAGGTTGTATATACCTTAAACTTAACTCAGAACCCCGGTTCAGTGTGTTTTTTTTACAGGTTAGGTTGTAGTTTGTAGTTAGGAGTTATATTTGTATTGTTATTTTACTGCTACACTCTGCCCCAACCTGATTTAAACACATCCCCTCTTCCTCCACCTATCTGGATGTAGTAAGCTCGGTTCAGCTGCTGGGACAGGTATGTTATAGCACATCCTTATTGTGATGATTGCTAGGTGTTGTTTTTGGTTTTAATTGTTTTTAATATATTTTTTTTCTGGCACTATAATGAAAGTTTATATTTTTTGTTACAAGGTTTGCTGGTCTCTAGTGCTTCCGTCAATTCTTTCACGGAACGCGTAAACGCCCGTGCACAGAACAGTGTCTGTGGCACGGCGGAAAAGCGCGCCGCCGCGTGCGGGACGAGCGACGGAATACGCCGCGGGTTATACGCGGCAATTTCCGTAGTGTGCACGCACGCTTACTGCGCAGTTTCTTCTGGGCTCAGATGTCAGGGGGTTGCTAAAACTATATGCATAACCACACCCACCTGATGACTCACTGTTTCCTCACTGGCAGGAACAGGAAACAGAAGGCAACAGAATTTCAACAGGAAGTAAAGAAAATCACAGGCAGAGTGGTCATGTGACTAAGTCTGAGAACACAGTAAAGCGCTCTAAATAAATAGAAGTGTATGTAGAATATGCAACATCCACAGAGGTCAATGCAATGCTAGTTTATTGAAAAATCCCAGACAACCCCTTTAAACATTGCATCTGCTGGAATAAAGACACATTAAAGTGTTATCTGCATTGAACTGCTGTATTCCTTGGCAGGTGAAGTGTGCTTACAGATTAATTATTAAAAGAACTTTGCTGCTTGCATGATAATTCATTGGGAGATTCAGGTCTCAATGTGGCTAGTGAGAGCTGCGGGAAAAAAAGACACATCTTATGTCGGTGTGAAGGTACCTATAGGCTAAGTTCACATACTTCTTTTTTAGGTAAAAAACGGACGCTGATGGCAATGAAATCAGCGTCTGTTCTCTACTGCAGTGGTGGCATTACTTTTTTATGTTAACGGCGTTAAAATAATGTACCGGCCTATTATTTCATGACAAAATTGTGGACTATGCACCACCAATATTACAGGTGCTCTCAAGATGACAGGAATATGGATAGTAACCAACAAAACAAAAGGGAAGGGCCTGTCAAATATATCACTGGCACATCGAACAAATAAGAAGAAAATATGTATCTTTATTTCACATAAACCAAGTACCCAACATCACACTGGGACATAAGAGTTAAAAACATCTAAAAAAACCTCACAAAATACATTCAATACACCACTACATATAGGGAAAAGCCCCCAGACCACTGACAAGCAAAAATGGCAAGGACCATAGCTTACAATAAATCTGAAATGATAACTGTTCCCCACTACTGTAAACTATGATGATGAGGTAAAAAAGCGACCAAGAGACGTGCAATCAAGCAAGGGCGGTATCACAAAAAAATGACCAAAATATCACCAAATATTCAGAAGGTCCATGTCAGAGTCCAATTCTCCCCCACATTCCGTTTCTCAGAGGTTAAAGGGCTGTTCAGGGGACACTGTTAAACCAAGTGTGAACTTAGCCATAAGGTGTTGATCCAGATCCTAAGAAACAGTATAGGGGACATTTATTAATAGGTGAAGTGGCCATTTTGTGGTGTAGAGGGCCCACTTGCGCTCTTGCACCACCTTGCGCCAGAGGGGTGGGAGGGGGCAGAACAAGGGGTGCGGCTGCATGCAAAAGGTAGTGAACTGGTGCAGTGATACCTACGCCAGTTCAGAGCTGTAGGTTTCACTTACGTTCGTACACTGGTGTTCATGGGATTTATGTAGTGGCATTGCCCCTTTACAATATCCTGCAAGCATCAGTGCTGCTGAGACATTTTTAAGCCCGGTGCTAAAAACATCAGACTTAATAAATATCTTCAGTCACTGCAAAGACACAAGGACAACATTTTAGGATTAAGAAGGTTTATTGTATTGTTCTGAATTGATGGGTCGGGGCTAAAATAAATACAATACAGAAATTCATAATACAATTGGCAAATACCCTTGAATCAATCAATCAATCAATCAATCAATCAATAATCAATCAATCGGTCAATGAATGAATGAATGAATCAATCAATCAAAATAACAACATATGAACTGAGCAAACATCTTCATCATATAATGCTAAGCCACAACAAATATTGTA